>NC_047113.1:69679339-69980173 GCF_902500255.1 Thalassophryne amazonica
TTAAAATATCTCTGAATAAAATATCAGTAAAATAATCAAAACATAATTGGGGTATTCAATGTCATACAACTGTTGATTTTTTTTTTTTTAAATCAAAATGTAGTTGTCCCACACTATTGCCGTAATTTCCACCACAACACTGTAATGTCCCTAAACAGTTTGTATGAAAGATTGTTTGGGTAGTTTCTATGGAGATAAACAGTGACATCAGAGCACATGTATATAGCGCC
The DNA here is from genome assembly GCF_902500255.1 of Thalassophryne amazonica. Classification (NCBI taxonomy): domain Eukaryota; kingdom Metazoa; phylum Chordata; class Actinopteri; order Batrachoidiformes; family Batrachoididae; genus Thalassophryne; species Thalassophryne amazonica. The sequence continues at coordinate 69,679,570 of NC_047113.1, forward strand.
AAATCACAACAAACAGTTGCCCCAAGGCGCTTTATATTGTAAGGCAATGGTGTGGTGGAAATTACATTTACAAGGCCAATAGTGCCCGTAGTTAAAGAATCACCCACATATAGTACTCATATATCCACCACAGCCAGGTAAAATAGAATCATCCCCTATGCTTTTTTCATCTTGTTAATTAATACCCCAGAGTATATTTGGTGTAACAGTCCAGTGCATAAAAGAGCCAGGGCCACTTCAACTGTGGGTATCATCTGGGCAGGGTTTATGTCTTGGGCAGTTGACCGACTTTTGAAGTCTGCACCCCATTTGTGGTCTGTTTGCATAGCAAATAAAAAGACTGCATTAACTGGATTACCTTTGTGTTTAAACACATCTATATGTTTACGATTTTCTCTATTTGGTTGTGTTTCAAGACTGTCACCTGACTGTAGCGGTAAATTGAGCTTCTTTCCCCAAGCAGCACCAACAACTCAATGCTGACATTTCAAAGGGCTGCACGTTATCCCATCAACCAGCCTCTGCACAGTTTGCGTACCCATAATTCTTTTTGCTGCACTGGCCAAAAGTGGCACAAACATGCAGCAGTGCAGTTGTGAAAACAGGCTTTGCAACAACTGTCCCTTAATTTATTGGTCAGAACAGACTCCTTCATGAAATACAGCTAGAATCTGCAGAGGTGGATGCAGCTCCAGGTGAGGTTGGGGAGTGGGGGGGGGTTGTGACTTTGTTGGCTGTGTTGAAGGCATGCCCACTTGGAAATTTTTAAACATCTACAGCCTTTTTCCTGTTTTGTAAAGCAATCTGTGAAGCTAAATAGTGACTCTCCAGTCACAATTTTTCAGGCACTTAAAAAAAAACACATTGTAAATCTTCTAATTCTGAATGGGGCAGCATTCATCCATCTGCCTTTTTAATGGGAGACCTTTCACATATTTTATCACACCCTAAAGGGCGGGGGGGGGGGGGGGCGGATCCAGATCTGATCATGCAAATTTACATTTTACTCTGATTCACCTAAACTGTCTAGTGTGTCATCACATTAATTTATTTTCACTTTTCTGCAGTTCCATGCATTTTTACAAAAAAAATCTCATTTCCAGCTTATGGAGAGAATCACCTGTGCAGGGTGTTTGTTATGGAAATGTTTGGTACAAAGTGACTTTTTCCACACTATTAGAGCCACAATAAAGTCTACGTGGGTCCTTTCTGATCCAGACCACATGACTCAGATGATGTCCTTAATGTGAGTTTCCCTTTGCATGACTCTATATTCCGTCCTGCATTACTGGGCTGTACATTATTATTTATTTTAAACTGGTGGATGCACAACAAATTGCCTCTTGAGGACAATAAAAACTTGATTGATTTTTAATCAAAGTCTGGTCAAATTGTCCTTTCACTCAGAAAGCGTTCTCGCCCTTGAGGTATAAACCTCAAAATAGTTCTCGTTAAGACAGAGACACGAGTTCGCATTTCATTATAGTCACACGTGCACGCGTAGCTCTGGTCAGCGGCAACTTTGCTCACACACACAAACAAAAACAGGTTGGCTGTCTGAATACCAAAACAATCTGCATATGCTTCATAAATCAGGTCTGGGCAGCGTGATGAAAGATTTAATCTTTGTGGTCTTCAGCCGACATGGAACAATCCATCTTTCCAGATGAGAGGCTTGTTCCCATCACACCACTTTCAGTGGCAGCTCCATCAGTGACACGGGGAGGCAGCTGGTGTCGCTCTGCAAGTGATTTCTTCCTTTGGAAAAGAAATGAGTCTCCTGAAGCAGATGCAATTTCAGATTGTATTTAACATTTCTTTCATGTCAGTAAGTTTCTGCATCCATGAGAGATTTACAGATTTCATTATTTATTTGTATATATATGCCACTATATGTACATGATGATACTACGCAGTCAGATATTAAAAAAAGCAAATGGCTTTTTAAATTCAGAATTTAATAGAAAAATGTAGTTTTGCCTCAAAGTGAACAAATATTGAAAACATGATTAACATTAAATAAAAACCTCATAAGAATAAATAATTATTACTGCATACACACTTTAATCCACTTAGATTTCAACAAGTCAATAATAAAATATAAAATAACATTTATAAGTTACATATATGTTAAAGTGCAGATTAAATAAAACAAACTATAATTTATTTTGCTCATGTAATATTCCATAGGACTGCCTCCCACCTGCTGAATGCTGCCACCTGCTGTTTGGTTGTTGATGATGAATATTAGCAGCAAATATTTGCATCGTTCATCTACCTTGACTACCACCTGCTGGACAGGAAATAAAGTCATAAAATAAATCATTAATCATAAGAAAATCATCACATCCATGATGGAAATTAGGAGCAGGTGTGACTGACGTTACATGAATCAAAAACATGCTTATTGATCAATTTGTAAGGATGATGTTGTGGTCGGAGGGGCCGTAGGTGCAGAATGGCAGCCGTGCTTCCATCAGTCTGCCCCAGGGCAACTGTGGCCAGCAACTTACCACCACCAATGGGTGAATGGTATCTTAGCAATAATTAGGTGCTCTCTAAGTAATTATTATTATGATTATGAATTTAGAAATTTGCTAGTCTGTCAATTATTCAGCATCTCCAGCTTCATGTGTCAGGGGGATTGCTATCTATGTATCTATTTGTTCATCATCAGTTTTTTTTATTTGGAAATCATGTGACACATGCAATCCTATTTGTTTTTGTATTCATATATTTGTATAAACTGTGGGGATTAAGCTTGATGATTTGGAAATTCTCAAACATTTTCAGTTTTTTTTTGGCATTGATGTTAGCCCTCTGATTCCAATTAATGGTCCGAGGAAGGGGGGATGTCACTGGGCGAGAGGCGGGGTACACACTGGACAGGATGCCACTCTGTCGCAGAGATGATATATATTTATGGACAAACTCACATCAATGGCCAATTTAGAGAACCTGGATGTCTTTGGATGGCGGTGCACCTGAAGTGAACTCATGCAGACATGTGAGAGATGCAAACTCTACCAACAAAGGACCAGGTCGGAAGCTAACCGTGAGCCTCTTCCTTTAAGGCAACAGTGCTAACCACTAATCCACTGTGACACCCATATCAACATCAATCCTTTTTTAATGGAAAAAATATGGTGCACATGAATGAGTATAAACAAAAACGAAGAAAAAAAAATACTTATCTATAAAGACATTTTGCACAATTGTGAACGAAAAGGGCATTCAGAGAATGCAAACCTCTGGTGGGGTATTACCTTTTTAATGATGTCATAAAGCAATGATGTGCAAGAAATTCTAAGAGGAAAACCTACACTATTTGGTTGTCTGCCTGGGTGGGAGCTTTTCAGGAACAAAAGCAATTTCATGGTGTGATGAAGGTTGCGACATGTGGCACCAAACCTAGTAACTTCTGGAAAACCAGTATCACTGCCCAGAACCACCATTTTATATCGTGTCTCACCTTCAGACAGACAGTCGGGGCGATCATAGAAATTCCTGCCCTTCTCTTATAACCTGAAGAGTAATAAGGTTTAGAAAGCCTTTAAGAGTTTGAAAACAACAGAATATATTGTAATGTTCACTTTCCTGATTTCACACAGGCAACATCTGGTTGTTCCCACTATCTGTGTGTTGTTATATGATCACACAGTGTAATCACACATGCCATTAGTTCATTGCTCAGCCAAAACCGAGAGCACACGAGCATGAATAATCCTGAAAATGAAGCAAGGAGACAAACTGAAAACCAACACTGAAGCTGATGTTTGCTGCCTTACAGAGGTCTCCAAGAAAAGATACAGTGAAATAAAACACTGACAGCAGCTGTGGAGTGTCAGGTTTCGGTCCTGTTTGGGTGCCAGTTTTTGTTAGTCGCCTTTTTCGTTACCTTCCATCTGTCCCAGTCTTGACTTTATAGTTGTTTTTATTTTGTCACTTGATTATTCTCATTCTAGTTTGGTTCTGATCATTCCCTTTTGCGCCCCCTTTTCCAGGTTCACCGGATCCTGACTTTTGCCTCAGCTCTGATAACCCTGTTTGCTTGTGTACAGAACCCTGCTTGTTCATGACCACATCCTCTGTCTCACCCCTGCTCCGCTGACTACCTGTACATCGAACCCTTGCCTGCATTAAAGACCCTGATTTTTTTTTTTACTCATATGTCCTGCTTGTGGGTCTGCATTTTGTGTCCAGCATCTCTGTCTGTGCCTCGCCACCGCTCAGCCTGTCATGGAGGAACGTCGTAAATGGAGCAAAAGTGATCAAAGTGCAAATATTCGATTTGCATTTTATTTTCGATGTTGCTATTATAAAACCCAGGTGCTGACGTGCGCACACTTCCCTCTGAGACACTTGCAGAAGAAATGTCATCTCAAAGCCGCTCCAACACCTCTGATGCGCTTCAAGCCATGAAAAACAAACAAACAACAGCTCGCAATGGTTCGTTACCATGGAAATAGTCTCGACCCCTTTCACCAAGGGAGGACAGTAGTTCATTATGAAGCGCATGTCTCTGCTGAATTGTCCCAGATCATGTATGATTTTATTTTAAACGAAAAGCAACAACAACAGCTGTTTGTTTAATGCTCATGGGCAACTCAAAATGGTGGAAGGCATGGAGGCGCTGCCCCTCCTCCCGGCGGCAACGTGCCGCTCCAGGGATGACACGCTGTACTGGAACACAGAACCCAGCTAACACTGTTGCTATGACAACGCAGCCAGAGGATAACTGTGATACAACGTTGAACACCACCCACCACCTCGGCTGTTTCAGAACGACAGAGCTCTGTTTCGGCAGCAGGATAACATTTTGACGATTATTCAGGCTTTATTATCAGAAAGAGAGACTTCTTTGAAAACACTTTGAAGCCCACATGTCTTTATTTTATTATATTTTCTGTTTACACTGGAAAAATCCCTTTTTGTCTATGTATAGCACAGAACAGGCACTGCGTGCCACAAGAGTAAAATTATACAATTAATATGTATTATTAGGTTTGAAAAAGTAACACCCAGTTTCTTCTACATAAAATGAATAATAGTAATAAATGCTAACACCACCACTGCTACTAACAACAACAATAACAACAATATTGTTAATTTCATTTTATTTTATTGTAACCTTTGCAACTTATCAAAAAAAATGTCCTAGATTGAAAAATGTATTATTCGACAGTTGTCCTGGATTAAAAATACATGATTTGACACCAGTTTGTTATGAAAGAGTAACTTTAAAAGTAACACCAGAAGATTTTGTTGCCATCTAGTGGGCAGTATAAGAAATTCAGGGCTTCTGGTATATTTCCTAAATTAAAACCAAAGTTCAGTAAAAAAATAAATAAATAAATAAAACACACAAACAAAAAAGCATTGATAAATGCAGCACTTTGACCTCCTACTGTTAATGTATAAAAATTTCAGTTTTGAAAGTTTTATGGTTCTTGACTTTTAAGATACGAACATTTGACGGACGGATGCACAGAAGGATGGAATTTCTCCTGAAAAAGAAAAAAAAGTCCCAGATGATGGAGTTGAGGAGGTGGAATGACATGATATTGGAATCATCATTTTAATTTTTCACAGCAGTGAGAAGAACATTCAGACCTCTGGCAGGTTATTATTTCCTCCTTTCCCCCTGACAGGAGGTCACCTTGACCCACTTCCACACAAGCAGCAGCTTTTAAATTCACAATAATTTCACTGGTAACATTTCATTTCATTGTTTAGAAATACTGAGTTCTCAAAAAAAGTAAAAACGTAGGTCAGAATTCTGACCTTTGTCTTCAATCACATCTTTATGATGTCATAAGGCAAGAATGTGCAAGAGAAAATAAAATGTGCCCTACAACATTACAGAGATTATTTCAACTCTTTCCTCATTCAGACACTTTCTCTCTCTAACCAGAGCATTTATTTATTTTTTTCTTCTTCATATTATTCTTCTTCTTATTGTTATTATTATTGAATATATTTTGGACACAAAGAAGAAGATAGCACAATCACGAGTTGCTTCGCTGCTTTGTCGGCTGCTGGAGATCATTTTTAGGTGTATTCTGTCTGACTTGGAACAAACACCACAGTTTAGGTTAACTGACTGGTGCTTGATTAAAGTTCCAATTTGGCTTAGTGCTAACAAAACACTGAGCACCCTTCGTGTTGTTAATCATTTTCCCTTCTGCTTGTTTCGAGCCCTGTTTGTATCCTCATGAAGTCCTCATCAAGCTGATGCCTGTATGACTAGCATACTGGCATAGTGTGTTACTATGCTTTTTACTCTTTTAAATTCATTTTATTAGGAAACGGTCTCAACTTCATCTAAATTCTGTGTCTTTTAGGGCTTAGGGCTAGTGGCCCGCGATCACTTTAGTATTTCTTCTGTTTTTCTTGTTGCTTCATGCTGACAAATGATACTGTATTTGTTGTTTTCTGATGCCAGATTCTGTTTTTTCTCTCTGTTTGAGGTGCGGCTCCATCCAAAGAAGGGTGTGGGTTCTGTTTCTCCTGTCCTGTCCTGTGCACCGTCAACATTTCCTGTATATTTGTTTTGTGAATTGTTTTGTAATTTGTGTCTGTAGCATGGCTAAAGCAGATGGTCACCCCTTTGAGTCTGGTCTGCTTAAGGTTTCTTCCTTAAATCACGAGAGGGGGGGTTTTCCTTACCACTGCCACATGTGTGCTTGCTGTGGGAGTTGGTAAGGTTAGACCTTACTTGTGTGAAGTGCCTTGAAGCAACTTTGTTGTGATTTGACACTATAAAGTGGAAAAAAAAACAATTGAATGCCTGTGGCAACAATTATTTCTGAATACCAGATCCAAATAGTTAATTTCAAGTAAATTAAGAGACAATGTGCTCTCGCAGGTAAAATAAATAAATAAATAAATAAAACATTTTAAAATTTGGATCTGAATCCTCATCTCACTGATTCTGGAGAAGGAACAGAAAAAAAAAACCCTCAGAAGGTACAGAATTCCTGCGCAAATGATGAAAAATATTGAAGAAATTTTCATTATAATTTGACACAATTCTGTGAAACTAAAAAGAACAACACATCCGAAAGGAACATTTTAGATTCCAAGTTATCTTGTACACACAAATGGACCCTCATCTTCTATTATCAGCATATTAATAAAGTTTTAATTGCAACTTGCCTTTCTGGGAGATGACTGAAAATTTTTAACTGCTCATCTGCTCATTATGTCTTTTGTCATGAGAATTGCAGTAGCAATGATGTGAGTTTAAATAGCACCCAAACTGATCATTCTCATTTGATTGTTTTTTTGATTGATTTGACTGATTTATTTGTTCACTGTACTTCTTGTAGGGTTTGAGAATATATTACATAGCAGTGGAGAATATTTAGTCACTCACAACCTTGTAACCAAAATAACTTTGAAATGTTAAACGTTGGTGGACTGTATGTCATGTGACATAGTTTATTTTTCTGAACTGTATGTAAAAATAGTTCATTGTATGATTTATGTAAGTTTTCTGAATAATTTGGTTCCATTTACCGTTGATTTTGTTTTCATTAAAAGACTTAATTACCTTTTTGTGAAAATACGTCCGTAATACAAGGACATTATCGATGCCATGTCAACTTTACATTGACTATGATCTTTTTAGGTGTCATATAAAACAAATAATGAATGTTTGGCATTGATGCAATGGTAAGAATATTTTTAATTCATTGACAGATGGAAGCTTTTATTTAACTCATGCTAATATTCTTACAATTGCACTCATAAATAATCATTATTTGTATACTATAACTAGAATATATATTTTTTGGTCCTAATTAAATTTCTCACAATTATTATTTTTTTTTTTACTTTGATTTAAAAATTGGTTGGGGTTTACACCCCTTTCCACTGTCCATGGAGCAACACACCAGACCCCTCCTTCTCTCCTTGTGAGTGGTAGGTCCACATTGAGATGACACCATGTTTCTTATTCAGACTGGACAAACTGAGCTTCATATAAACTTCCACTTTCACCCAAGATGGCTCCAGGAGGATGCCCTGGTCTCCCTAATCTGGTCTCTTTAATCCTAATCTCTCTGGAGTAGTTAGAGGGCCTGGCCAAGGATAGGGAAGGGTGGGAGGAGCTGCTTAGTCTGCTGTCAATGCAAGCTTGACCCGGATAAGTGGCAGAAAATGAATGAATTTAAACTCTGTCGACATTTTCTCAACTTGGTAAAACAACCATATGCACGCAGGCTTCATATCCAAGAAGAATCAATTTCTGGAGCACAAATAACAGCTGAGGTGTGTGTGCATATTCAGATAATTTGTCACAACTTCTGTTTGGTAAAATACATTAAGCACTCCAAATGTGTGACATCACTGCTGCATGAGCCCAGTAATGAGGCTGAAGGAAGCAGCCAGACTTTGGGTAAAAACTGGAAGATAAAATATTGCCCTGGCTATGGTCTTGATGCCTCCTATATGAGATAGATTCAGGCCAGTGCAAGTGTACCTTCTGTCATCATTAGGATTCTATTACAATAACTGCTGGCAATGAGCAGTGTGTACAACCTGGAGGATGAGTCAGGTCACATGTCTGAAATGCTCCATGACTCCATGTCAATATTGGCAGAACTAATGGTCCTTAAGCACACCTGATTACACAGCGTGTGCACTGAGACTGATGGGTAAAACCAGGGTTTGCTCCTGGAAATACAAAATGATGTCAGTGCTGGATTTGTCACAATTTGGACTTTAGCAGGAGTGGAACACCAAAATGTAAGTCCCTTTTCTGATGTTTATAAATGACTAAAATATCAAATGACAGGGATCTGTTTTAGCCATTATATAAAACAAATAATGAATGTTTTTACCATTCAACAAGCTTTCACCTCATGAAATATTCGTACCATTGAACTCATAAACATTCGTTATTTGTATACAGATCAATTCTGTCCAAAATGTTTAATTGGCTTCAAACTTTGAGCTCAACTTTTGTGACCTTATGTTTGACCTTTCACATCACCCAAGCTTGCCGCTATAAAGGTGATACCTGATTTCATGTTAGTGTTTAAGGCTTCCATACCAATGGATGGAGCTGTTGCCATCCAGGACCCAATGCACTTCCATGTTGTGATGGATGTAGCACCAGAGCATGACCCTAGACATGACCTGACCTGATAACTATAACTGTATCTTTAACAAATTCCTTGGAGTAGCCACCCTAAATATCCCCTGTATATTGGTCCAGGCCTTTGACCTTGGTCTGTGACCTTGACTTTAAAGTTTTTTTTTCCTCCAAATCAAATCACTTTTTCCATAACCGATCCTCAGTCATTCCACCATGACAGATATATGTGCACACAGGGCCAAAACTAATACCCCCAAATACTGTGCATGGGTGTAAGAACTTATTACTCGACATGAACAGCATAGAGTGCATAACTCCAGTGGGATAATGATGGCCAGTGCTTTTATTACTGACAGAGTGGGGCAGTCACAATTCTTTGTGATGCCATGAAATGAGAAAATTAAAGGAGCGATCAAAGTAAACATTTAGAGGCAGATTCGATATCCAATAAAAATGTAGTTCAGTTCAACTGATTCATTAACTAATGGACTGGTAGTAAAATTCATCAGACCTTTTGAGATATTGTGCAGATGGGGTGATTACATAATAACCTCTGCCTTCCTCTGTCATATAGATGAGGTAAATCTTAGAAATTCTAGCATTTCTGCTTTTAATACTTTACCTTAAATAAAATCAATAAATTGGAAGCAATAAATGGAAAGAAAACTCAGGCTGCATCTAATGTGCTACACGAGCCCAATGTTTGCGACATGGCCACAAGAGTCTCAATGTTTAAAGAAGTAATTTTCTCGAAGAACATGTGAAAACTGCAGAGACATGAGGAGCAAGAAAAAATATAGGTTATTCACAACTGATATAAGAACTAATGGGTCTAATACTTGTTATGCACGAACAATCAAATTTTGTCTCAGGTGCAAAGCTGTCTGATAAGTGAAGGTTTGCTAATTTTTGAACCTTGGTGATGTCTGTCTGGGTGTCCAAGTGCTCTTGAAGAAGAAAATAATACAGAAATCATACCATCTTGCAAGGATGCTCCTAGGACTGGTGTGTTTTTTAAGTTTGCAAGATGCTTTCAATAGAATTATCTTCCAAATGCATAAATGTAAAACAGTGTTTGTATGTGTATACAGTGCATTTAGGCAGTATTTTAAAGGCAATCCAAACGAGCAAAGGGCCATTCATCTCATTGGGCTTTTCACACTTTTGCTGAAAGATGTTGAGCTTCTTTTTCATGGTGAAAGCTTTTTCTAGCCAATGATCAGACTTTTGTTTCACATCTCACATCTGGAATGTACAAAATGTAATAATTTCTGATTCAGACTACACCAAGTATTTCATCTAGTTGAATTTTGTTGTAAGATTCTGTATCTCATGTTATGTGACACGTATAGCTGAAATATGAAGGTAAAAGTTTGAGGCCAGAAATAAGAGATATTTGTGAAAGGGAGTTTGTATTTCACCATGTTTTGCTTTGTAATTATAAATAATATTTTAAAATGGTCTGTCTGCATTCATGCACAACTGCCTCAAAGTGTAACTGTACCTAGAGGATTCAAATTACTTTGTAAAATGCCTCTCTTCCATTGTTGCATAATTATATGAAAACATTGTGCCTATATGTGGAGTCCCCCTAAAATTCAGAGTAATTTGTTTCAAGATGGGCTTCATCATTTCACATCACATAAAAACCATTTTGTCAACATGCAGTCTTTCGCAAATAAAATAAAATGCAGCTCCGTCAACGTAGGTAATAAATAAATAAATAAATAATAAATAAACAACAGACACTAAAATATAACAAGAGATTATCCACTTTTATTTAGAAAGAGTCCCAAAAATAAACAAGTTAGCACACATTCCATATACAAAATGTCAGTGAGAATAGCCTGAATATGCAATGAAAATAAGCAACAGCAGCCAATGTTTCTATCGTCGAATACTAAAGCAACAGTGATAAGAATAATGCAATTTACCTCTTTAATTTCTAGTGGATGGCTCTTCATGGCTCAATTACGTATATGTTAAAAAAAATTCTGACTTTAACAGACTTCCACATGTGTTTTAAACTAATTTATGGTATGACAGTTTTTTGGGTTTTTTTCACAAAATTGTAGTAAATTTTGTGTAAGCAACACAAAATTCTGTTACTGGAAAAGGGGCATAATTTTTTTTTACTTAAATTTCTTATATAAAATATATGCGTGTATATACTGTATGTACGTCTATTATTGTATTTCCAATTTTAAATAGTCTCACTTCAGTAATAAAATTAAAATGCAGGTTTGGCACCAATGAAATGATCTCATGTAATATTTGTGGGAACAACATGCAACTTGTTCAACTTTATTGTCAGATCAATGCAAAGTACATGGAGACGGGAAAACAAAGCAAAAAATAAAAAAAGGCTATTGTATTAGCACTGTCATTGCCACCAACTGTACATCTAGTTACAAAAGTTACAGAATGTTTCATTTACATTCACTGAGATGACAGTGATTGATTATATTAAGACTATATTCATATCTACTGGCACTAGAATTTGGCACTCTTACTTATTTGGCATTTTATACCACGTAAACCATGTGGATGTCTATGCCTGTTTTGATGTCACTTCAAAAACGGAATGCGAAAATACCGTACCATACTTTTTTCCCTTTTTTTTTCTTCTGCATTCATGGCATGTAAACAGGCTAATTTTCCCTTGAAAATAAAACAACCCTGGTCATCGTCAGAAAAAATACAAACAGCAAAAGCACCGAAGCAAACAAACAGACAAAATAAAGCTGAATCGCGGCACGATCGCTAAAAACATAGAAGGATTTGATTGCAAATGTCAAGCATTGACATATATTCCATATCAACATCAAATGTTAAAGAATAAACTATACAGGAAAGTTTAGAATAGGAATTAATTACATGATTAAAGATCCCGCCCTCCTACGTGATGTATTTGGCTTTAAAAATAAGGAACTAGAAGCTGTTTAGTATTTTTTCTTTCATTACACTCACACATTAAGATGTATATATCCAACCAGTATGTAAGCAAGTTTATTTAAAAGCTATTTTGTGAAAATACATAAAAATATTTTTTTCCAATAAACTTTTTATAGATTTTCTTACAAAAAAAAAAAAAAAAAAAAGACAATTTCACATTTTAATGCAGATAATATCAAGTGTGCTTGAAAATCCTGTTTGGTGATGGTGGCTACAGGAAAAAGGAGGGAGGAAAAGATATTTTTGACAACATCTTCAAGATGCATGCCCCCCAACACACACACATACACACAAACATTGAGATGACTGAAACTGCGACTTCCAGAAGCAGCCGTTGCTGTCAATCAAGCCCTCGTTTCCATCTCCAGTCCCGACAGATAGATGGGAAAGTATGGCATTTTGAATAGTCTCCCTTTTATATTCCAAGATGTGATTCCACCCAGAAAGGGAGGCATTTTATATGGTGCAAAATAGAGATAAAGAGCTATAATGTATGTCTTTGTGACAGGCAAAACAAAGCCTCCATCGCATAGCTTTTTCACCAGATGGACAGAAGAAAGCCAGAAAAGAAGGGAGGAAAACAAAAAAAGTCGCTCTATTGAAACCATTGTAAGGCACTCAGAAGTTCCTCATTGATCAGGACAGATCTGTCAGGCTGACATTTAGTCCCATATCAGGTCTCACGTAAGGGACAGCATGGACAGCTTTAGGAAACTCTGGAGTCATCACCCGACCATTCTCCCCGGTACTCCCAGTTATGGAAAGTCTTGCTTTATTCCGTATGGCATCCCCGAAGGTCATCTAAAAAAATAAAACCAAAAAAAAAAAACAACCACCCACAAGGCCATGTGCGCACGCAGACACAAGCACACACACATTTATCCCACAAGGATCCACACAAAAAAAAAAATGCAGCACGTTAGGTCAGAGCACCTCCAGAAACCTGAACTTAAAAGATATTAAATGTTCAAAACATGAGAATGTAGATGACAACTAAACGTGATGTCCATGGGGTAACAGTGCAATATGCAAATGATCATGTAAAGGCTTATGCATGGTCATTGCAAGCATTATTGTTGAAATGTGTTACCAGGACAGAGGTATTAACAAGCATGGCCATCAACAGTCATACATGAAAATGGCTTCAAATAGCACAGAAACTTAAACAGACAAACATAGTTTTAAGCTGTAAAAAAGGGGGATATCTCTCTCTCTCGCGCTCTCATTAAATCATAAATCACTAATACATATGATCCTTTGGCCAACCTCTTCATTCACTAACACTGAAGGATGGAACGGATGAAGCCAAAAAGCGTGCATTTGGGGGAATTTATGAAAACCTCGTATCCTACCCCCTAAATTTTTACACTTTCGATCCCATATACGTTGTAACCTTCCTTATAAGTTGCAAAATTCTGTGAATTCTGCGAGGAAGTTGGATTAATATTCTGTGCATTCTTTGCCACCTTCATTCGTTTCGCCTCGGCTCGGGACTTGTAACAGAACTCAATCAAGGCCACCAGCATGGCCAAGCCGAGTCCTCCGACCAGAATGTAGAAGACCCCAGCCACGTTGCTCAGGCTGAGGGCACTCGTCTTCTCCTGTGAAATGCACACAAGATGGGAATCAGTGGTCAAAGTAAGGGTGAAAGGTCTAAAATAACAAAAATCACATCCACAACAAAAAAAGCACAAAAATGCACCACTCTAATGATCTACAGTTTTCTGACAGCCAATAATATCTATGCACAAAAATATAACAAAAAAGTAAAACAGAATTAAAACACAGGTGCTTCTGCATTTAGCATAAATTTAAAGCAATGTAGAGGGCAAGGTTAGTACTTTAATCAAAATGAAATGCAGCAGTCTGTATGCATTGCGTTATCATGGGTCTGCATCAGAAATTTGTGCTGTATAGGACCATTTACAGGGATGCCCATAACAAAGGGCAAAGCCATTACAAACAGACCTTTACTTATAGACAGACACAAGAAGGAAGACAACTTGGTCGAAAAACCAATTGGGGTCTGACACATACAACGTGGTATCATCAGCATATAAAAGCACCCATGTATTCATTTACAGTGGATGCCAAATGGATACATTGGGTTATACCTTTGCAGAGTGGTGCAAAATATATCTGTGAGTGACAACATGGCAGCCATAGACAACACAGTTACATGTTTGGGTATTTGAGGTGTTTAAGTGACTAGACAGAGCTGAATAAAATATCAAGGAAAAGAAATAAGTGCCAGCTGAGGAAAGAGAATCACTCAGAACAAAGTGCTTCATTTTTTTTTCAAGTGGATTAGTTAATTAATAATGGACATCACTGATTTCATGATGCTTAATGGTGAGTTTATACTGCAAAATACAAATGAATCTTTTAGTCTTTTGATTTAATTTTTTTGGGGGGGGGGGGGGATTTTAGAAATGTTAGGTGGTAACGGTAAAAAATAACTGTGGTCTATGAAATCAGTGTGAATTCCATTGATAGACCATTCAGATCAACACAAGGCCACGCAAACACAAAGCACAAGACTCACACAGTGAAAGACAGCAATACAAAAAGAACAGAGGACATTTAACACCATTGGACACCCTTTATAGATGGTCCAGAGATTAGCCAATCACTGTCAGATTTCACTATTCAGTGCTGTGAGCCTCATTTATTTGAACTGATCAATATCGCCCAAAAGCTTCTTTTTTTTTTTTGTACGAAAAAGCTTTACACTTTGTCTTTGGAAATGAGGAGCTGGAAAAAGAGGATTTCACGGTTCATTTTGATAAAGGAGTGCACATATCAAGAATGACATTGCATGCATTACTGTATTAAAAAAGTAATACAAATGGTATTAATCATTAGTAGATCTGCAGGCATTAGTAAATTACATCTTACCAAGGCATCTCATGCTTTGTTTGTGCATTTGCTTGAAATGATCTAAAATTACTTTAAATGGGGTCATTCCCAGTAAAAAATTATGAGTGTGCTTGAATCACATAGAACCTGCAGTGACTAACCTTACTTCCAGAGTCCTTGGATCCACATTCACCCTTATCGTACCACCATTTGTTTTTCAGCTTGTCTAAGACGCCTTGCTCACTGAGTTTCAATACTGCAAGGTTTACTGGCGTTCTTCACGTGGAAAATAACATAAATAACATTATCAATGTTATTTTATGTTATTATTACATTTACACTGATTATACTTTTTTCTGTCTTTGATTCTCTTTTCTTACATGTTTCTTTTTTTCCTCTTTCTGTTGTGGTGGCGATAGACGTTGATGCGCCATTTGGCCTAAGCAAAAACGAGTTTTGCAGAGCCAAATGTGCATTAACGTATCGCCTGAAGTAAGCAGCAAGGGCAACAGCTGTAATGCATCACCAAGTCCACACAGCCAATGGGAAGAGTTCAAGAACTCGGGTATTAACTTGGTTGGCATCTATTAACTATGTGTCAGTGTTAGCGTTAAAAACAACAACAACAAAAAAGAAACAACGTGAACACTGAGCAGGTGACCGACCTGCCAGCAGTGTGGTTGTGGATCCTGTGCTGGCTTGCTGCTTACTTGTTGGTAGTTGTATTGAGTTACCCATCACTTTGCTCACTGGGGCTGACCTTGGAATCACCTCCCCCGCTGCCGCACTCTCCTTTGTCGTACCACCATTTGTTTTTCAATTTGTCCAACAGGCCTTGCTCATTCAGTTTTAGAACTGCGAGGTTAACCGCATTTCTTGAAACGATAAAACATACTTGTAAGACAGGGTGAGCCACTTATCAATTATCTGTCTATTCTTTTAGAGACTAAAAATAATCTGCTCAAGAATGGATTTAAGTCCATTCTTTTCCCCCTCTTATTGCAACTGGGCACTTCTATTATAAAAAAAAAACAAGTCATGAGGATCAAATGTGACTTTAACATTAACGTTTCTCATAGGTGGCAGAGCTTAGCCGTAACACAACAGAGAGGACAGAGCGCTAAGACTAAGGGGGGGACTAGTGGCTACAGCAACGTACTCACATCCACAACATACATAAAACAGTGTCTGGCAAGTGACTCCACTAAAAAAGAGACAGCAAAACAGCAGTCATGGGGAAAAAGGTTAGACCTCATGAAAAAATGTCAGAAAACATGCAACAATTTTTTAAAGATATTACCGTCTAATCCAACTACCCTTTCAAGATGAATATTGAGGTGCTATGTTTAGGGACAGGGAGAGTTTGCAGTGCTACTGTCTAACTGAGGGGCACAGAATGTAAAATACGATATGCAGTCTCAGAGTCAAAATATTCACAATATTTAAGGTTATACAATCCCACAATATCCTGTCACACAATATTGAAACCCAAGCAGTGCCAGTGCTAATATATAATATACACATTTTTGTGTTGTCCAATTTTTCCACAAAGGAACATTTCATTATGTCATTAAATAAAATGAATGTACTGCAAGGGTTTAGCAAAGCACAGTAATTAAATATACATTAAACTAAGCATTTCTAAAATATACTGCAAGAAACACATACTACTCAATCAGAAAATCATTCAAGGTTATTAAAATCAGATTAAAGCATAAAAAGAAGGTAAACCATTATACTGGACATACTAGAAACATGGAGGACAGAATAGTAAGGCAGTACGGGACAATGGGATCCAAATTTAGATTAAAAGATTCAAAATGTGACGAATAAAAGTTGATAATAAGAGTAGGGTTTAAAAATCCAGGTGAGATATTAGCCTGAATGTGCTCATTTACTCATGAAGTCATTAATAAAATTCATTTTGGAAACTAGGAGAGGTGATTTGGGAATTTAACAAAAATATTATTTTTTCTTTTGTTTTTGCAATTTATCGACTTACAATAAATTGCAATTTTTGTTCAAGGGGACGGGGGGTTGCATTACCTCATCTCCTTATACAAACCAGAGACAATTAAGCAAAGCTACATCAGGGTAGGTGGGATACTATAACAACATTGGACACATTGTTATACTATTCCACCCACCTTAATGAGGATCCTTTTGGCGTGGCGATCCCGTATCCTTTGGAATCCAGGTTGCCTCCCACTTTCATGGTGTCACAGGGCTTTCGCTGCTCAATGTATTCATTCATGGTCGACTCCAGCAGGTAGGCATACTTCCCCTTTGACTTGCGGACCCTGAGAACACCCTCAGCAGTGGTTTTTACAAACACAGAGGGCTCTGCACTGCGCATGTAGGTCCACATTTTATCAAACAGGGCAATTTTGGAGCGCTGGAATGAGAAAACGCTCCATAAGTACCAATCAGTTGAGTTAAAAAAAAAAAAATTCAGCCATTGTATTTGTATGCTGAGTCTGTGACACATACAGTATATGTCACAGTTCTAGTTCCTCAATGCATAAAACAAACACAAAACCATCTCATACCCTAAAGAACTCTTTAGTAGAGCCGGAGTCCAGAGTTCCATAGGCTATCTCAGTCTGTTTCGCCAGATCTTCTGCACTTTCGATGGGGGAGACCATCCTCTCCACAGTCAGGAAAGCAGCCAGATTAGCCGTGTAGGAGGAAATGATAATTAATGTGAAGAACCACCACACACCACCCACAATACGGCCAGAGAGAGATCTGTTGGAGAAAAACAGAATATTTTTCAGTTATTGTTCTTTGTGCACATCTGCATAGTAAAACAATATTTCTTGAAACAATTAAACAACAGCAATAATATGACACAGCAGCTTTTTTATCTTTGTTGCAATGTAATAAAAAAGAAAACATTGAACAAAGGATATACAGGGTCATTGTACGTTTAGTGACACTCCTTTTGGCCAAATATGCAAACCAAGGACGGTTAGAATTGATCAAATTTTGGCCTGAGGATGACTATGTTGGAAGTAAGATTTTTTTTCTACTTTGGAATGAACATGTACTATTATTTACTGCAGAAAAGAGAATGTGCAAGAACTGGTTGTACTTGGAAACATTTTCAGGAATAAATTCTATGAACTATATAATTTATTATGGTACACTGAATAAAACTAATGCAACAGAAAAAAAAACATCCATGTATTTGGTGAGGTTAGGTCTCGGATCATGCACTGGAGCCATGAGCTGCAGCATCCACCATACTACAGAACCACCTTGGAACACTGATAGCAACCATCCAGGCAGTGCATCCTCGTGTGATGCTGGGGTTCTCAACACTGAGAAACCCACGTGCTGGATCATACCCAGAGAAATGTGCAATATAACCAAAATGTCATAGCTCATGTTCCTCCACATTGTAAGTGATATTTCTCATCTGATTCTCCATTCATTTGATACAAAGTCATTGAAGTGGTACCCAAAGAACCTCCAAAGGGATCTATGACAAAATTTCATGAGTAAATACAGGACACCTTGCCAAAATATGACATCTTTCCACAGAACATCATGTGACATGATTTGGCTGCATGAACACATATCACGTGACAAGCAGAACAGGATGCCGCCGTCACACTGTTTCCCACTTTTTTAAAGACGTAACTCCTTTGGAGGCCCTAAGGCACCATTGCTTATCTCCAGATTCCATAGTGTCAAGTGGATGAAAGTCTACCACTCCCACTGGACAGGAAGGTGGACAGTAGTTGTAATGCCTCAGAATTGTGACTCAGAAGATGTACTGTAAGTTCAGTTGTTATTGGAATCGGAATTTAGCATTTGGTGGTGTTAGTTTTATTAAGTAAACAGGGTACATTATTGATTAAAGTGCAGAGCAGAATCGGTGCCTTCGGTTTGAAAACTATTTTATATCACAGACAAAACTAAAGTTGAAGATCGTGGTAAGGTCTAACATTTGTGGTCACATGATGCTCTCTGGAAATCACAGTGTTCTCCTCGTGGGTCTCCCATAAATATAGGGTGAAAGTTACACATAAATACGGGTTCGGATCATCTTCCCAAATTCTAGCAATGTACAGTTCAGTCCAACGAAACAAAGACAATCATCATTCATTTGAGTTGAATGTAACAGTGACAGATGGCACGAGCACTCTGTGTCAACATGTTTATGAATTCATGGATGTGGAACCAACATAACAACACAAGCAATTGACCATGAACAATTATACAGAATTATAATGAATCCTTATGACTTAGTTCAAAAATAATGAAGTCTAACTGCTGATTTGCATTGCATTTGTCATGAACAAGCCATTATTTTATTTAGCACCATCCATATTTATCTGTGAGTTGCTTAGAGTCTCTTTGACCGGTACTGAAAATTTCATGGAAAAATTCCGCACGGTTCCAGAGATATGCACGAAATATACCCCAAAAATAGCTCTTTTTCATCAATTTTGTGTGACATTGATATTTAGCATTATCATTTAAAGTTGAATGTTAAAGAAATAACCTTGTATTTTGTCATTTTGTTTGTTTGTGCTTCATACAAACACACAGTAATACATTTTTGTAAATGTAGAAATGTCATTTCCTAGAAAAAAACATCATATTTCTACAGCAAGGAAAAAGTGTTGCAAGCGTAACGCTGAGAATAAGTCCTTGATTTATTTGTGTCAAAACCTTAGCTATATCTCTTACTCTGCTTCAATAGAATAATTATATTACTTGTTCAACAATACCAGGAACTAATGGACAGAATTGCTTTGTTTCAGGCTTCTGCAGACTAAAGAAGATGCCGCCAACTGTTACCACAAGCGTTAGGCTCTAGCTCATTATAGTATATATGCACTAGGAATGACTGAAACAAGACCAATAGAAATATTGAAACTCTGATATATAACCATACCTAAAATGATAACATTTCACAAAAAAGGCCACTTTTAAATTTTGATGGTTACGTCACACTGTGGCTTCATTATTTTTGAACTAGGCCTTATGACTGCAATGGTAAGAATATTTGTATGAGTTAAAAGGTAGAATGTTAGCCTGTTTTTCAACAAAAGAAAATATTATTTCCATTGTAAATATGGAAAACATTCATTATTTGTTTTATCTGACACCTTAAAAGATCATAGTTGAGACAAAGGTCATGTGGTACAGATAGCTTCCTCATATCATGGTACTTCGGTAAATGGAGCAAAAGTTTAAGGGAGCTAAAGGCATGGAACCAAAATGAATGGTAAATGGAACCAAATGGACTATTTTTTACACAATGGGACAAATAATCAATGCCATGTAACGTAATCCACCAATGAAATGGCAAGGACCTATTGAAGTGTTAGATAATACAGCTTAACAATACCACCATATTCAACGTGAGCACCTTCCACATTTCTTCTGTCACTTGTGCCAGAAGAACACAAAACAATCAAATCAAAAACTGAAACAACATTAGCTCTGAGTTGTGATAAACTGCAGCTGGGATTCTGAGACATAAATGCTGGCAATTACTGAACCTATTTCCCTACCTGGGTGAGATGTCGCATCCTTGTCTCATGAAGGCTCCAAGGGAGAACCACAGACTATTGAATATCCCAAACTCATTAGTTGACTCATTGGTCTGGATCTGTCCATCTTCATACTCCTCGGTGTGCCACTCATAGGGGCTGAAGCGACTCACCAGGAAGAGCACCACACTGACTCCAATATAGGCAAAAACGATACACATCCAGATCTCATAGGCCAGTGGATCCAGGAAAGAAAACACTCCTGGTTTGGATTTTTGTGGCTTCTTGATCATGATGGAGATTCCCAAAGACATGAAGGGTTTGGAGAAGTCAATCACTTCCTCTCGCACTAAAGTGATGGTCAGCGGAGCCACTGCAATATCTGCTTTCTGTCAAATCGAAAGTGATGGAATTAAAAATTTGGAATACAGTAATTAACTAATAGGATGTAAGAAAATAGCCAATAAAAAATGGAAAAAGAAGGATACAGTGCAAAACAGTTTATGGGTCAGTTTTCAAGTTTTAAAATGTGTGGCTGTCGAAAAATTAATTACTCACCCCATAGACCAACTCTCCAACCATTCCATTCCAGATTTTGGTCTCTGCATCCCTGGCGCCATACTTCCCATCCCCCACTATTTTCAGTTGGTATTTGAAGCCGCAGTGCTTCGCTATCTCTGCAGCCAGGTCTACACAGTAACCTTCATAGCGCTCATTGTCTACAAAAAGGTCAGCGTTCTTTTTCAGCATTACATACGGAGCTTCCTGAAGAACAGAGGCAATATCACAAAAGGCTGCTCAGCACAAGATGTGTGAATGACAACGTTAAAAAGCAGGTTTAGTGAACGCAGATTCACAAAAAGGATGACGGTTTCTAAGAAGGTACAAATCTTAAAACGAAGCCCACTAATAAAAAGTATAAACTCTGTTCTTCTCGTTAGCAAGCTAATGGCTAAAACCATAAATTATATGCTACACTAGTACCACTACATGTCCATCCATCCATTTTCTATACCCGCCTACTCCAACTAATGGCATAGAGGGAGGGCAGTGCTTGAGCCTATCCCAGCAGTCATAGGGTGTGAGGTGGGATACACTCTGGACACGACACCAGTCTATCACAGGGTGACCACCACATGTGTTCTTCAGAATTACAATACCACAGTTGTTTCTGTGCAATGCTAAACTTTCCCACTTTTACCCCCCCCCCCCCCCCCCCCAAAAAAAGAAAAAGCAGAATCACACATGAGTGTGTTCCTTTACCAAGATGGTGGTGACAATAACTGTTTTGTTTTCCAGTCCTGTTGTTTCATTTGGAAAGATGTCGGATTTGGTGACGGCCATTTTGTCAACTTCATTCCAGTATCCAATCTGTTGAAAGAAAAATTAAAATCCATCAATGCAATGGAGCTCTAACCACTCATTTAAATGTTAAACAGTGTAACAAATTTGTTTCCTATGTTTACTAATGCATGCAGCTTACAGATGGTTAAAGCATGCCCTGTGTGCATTTAATCAAAGTTACATTATACTGTATTTCTAAGTCCAAAGAAGAATTGAGGCACAAACCTTTACAGGACCATTAGTCTTTAGTTCCATTATATTCACTGAGTAGTTCACTCTCTTGCCATGTTGGTCAAATTGAATGTTTCCGGTCAGACCTTCCACACGCACCTGAGTGACATAATGAGAGTCTCAACACGACAAAAATATTTCTCTCAGACAAACAGCAGCATTCAAAAGTTCTAGTGATAATCAATGTGTTATATTTCTGACTGAAATAGCATGTGTAATAATAATAACCTTTATTATTATTACTATTATTATTTATGCATATAGCCCCTTACATTGTACATACAAAGTGTCCCACATATACTCAACAAAAATATAAATGCAACACTTTTGGTTTTGCTCCCATTTTGTATGAGATGAACTCAAAGATCTAAAACTTTTTCCACATACACAATATCACCATTTCCCTCAAATATTGTTCACAAACCAGTCGAAATCTGTGATAGTGAGCACTTCTCCTTTGCTGTGATAATCCATCCCACCTCACAGGTGTGCCATATCAAGATACTGATTAGACACCATGATTAGTGCACAGGTGTGCCTTAGACTGCCCACAATAAAAGGCCACTCTGAAAGGTGCAGTTTTGTTTTACTGGGGGGGATACCAGTCAGTATCTGGTGGGACCACCATTTGCCTCATGCAGTGCAACACATCTCCTTTGCATCATCCGTGAAGAGAACACCTCTCCAATGTGCCAAACGCCAGCGAATGTGAGCATTTGCCCACTCAAGTCGGTTATGACGATGAACTGGAGTCAGGTCGAGACCCCGATGAGGACGACGAGCATGCAGATGAGCTTCCCTGAGACGGTTTCTGACAGTTTGTGCAGAAATTCTTTGGTTATGCAAACCGATTGTTCCAGCAGCTGTCCGAGTGGCTGGTCTCAGACAATCTTGGAGGTGAACATGCTGGATGTGGAGGTCCTGGGCTGGTGTGGTTACACGTGGTCTGCGGTTGTGAGGCTGGTTGGATGTACTGCCAAATTCTCTGAAACGCCTTTGGAGACGGCTTATGGTAGAGAAATGAACATTCAATACACGAGCAACAGCTCTGGGAGACATTCCTGCTGTCAGCATGCCAATTGCACGCTCCCTCAAATCTTGCGACATCTGTGGCATTGTGCTGTGTGATAAAACTGCACCTTTCAGAGTGGCCTTTTATTGTGGGTAGTCTAAGGCACACCTGTGCACTAATCATGGTGTCTAATCAGCATCTTGATATGGCACACCTGTGAGGTGGGATGGATTATCTCAGCAAAGGAGAGGTGCTCACTATCACAGATTTAGACTGGTTTGTGAACAATATTTGAGGGAAATGGTGATATTGTGTATGTGGAAAAAGTTTTAGATCTTTGAGTTCATCTCATACAAAATGGGAGCAAAACCAAAAGTGTTGCATTTATATTTTTGTTGAGTGTAGTAAACTACAATAAATAAATAAAATAAAATAAAATAAATGTAAAATAACACTGAAGGACCTTTAAAAATCTCAAAGTTTAAACAATTGGATACTTTATGGTTTTGCCCAGTATATCAATCTTATTTTATAAGACTAAAATAAATAAATGTAAGTAAGCTACTTTGGCTTCTCCCTTTTTTATCCAGGGTCACCAGAGAACATACACGATGGATCTGCAAGTTGATATGGCATGGAGAATGGGTACAGATCATTTTGATTTGGAAACCTTCTGTTTCAGAAACAATGCACTAACCACTTTGCCATACTATACACCATTTGTGTCACCAGTGCTTAATGGTAACTTGAAAGGGGAAAAACAAAAACATCAATATCAAGATTTGATTTTTGCTGCTACTGAATTTGAGTTTTGTTCTAATGTTAAACTAGTAATTCTACTTTGTGGGATTTTTTGTCCAGAGACACAAATACATCATCTGGATAGATTAGGTTGAAAAGTGGCATTTGATAAAGGATTAAAAGCCACATCTTGACGGTCTGTAGAGCACAGTATAAGTCTGGTTCATATCACTATGTGTGTGTGCAAGGACAGCATACGTATGTTGTGAACCTATGTTAGGCATATCTGAATATTGCACCTTATAAATAGCACAAAAACTCTGTGCCTTAGGGCCCCGTCACACATAACACTATTGAGGCAGAATGGCGCACAAAGGCAGAGTCAAATGCCACTCGTGAAAAACCGGAGCCACCTCAAACACCTTGTACAGCTGTCGTGGCAACCATTCACGCACACCAGTGGCCGAAAGACAGCGAGTGCCGTGTGAGTGCCAATGGACTCCTCTCTCGGCAGCTGTCAGCCAAATTCCAGGTGTCGCACATGAACATCTAACACTGTTCTCTGGACACTTAGAAAAGGCGGGGCTATTCATGTTCCCAGCATGAGAGTAGACAGCAGGTGACCACATTCGACCTGTCTGTGAAAGTTGTCTAAGTGCCCCACGAGTGTGGCGTCACCAAGCAAAACACATGGGTGTGGCTGTGCCAAATGCTCCCCCTCTACACATACACACAGCTTGTGGAGTGCATTGTTGTCATCATGTAATACATGTAATTCATGTAAAACATGAAAGGGAGAACAGTAATCCACATCAATGATGTGGATTACACATTAATGAGTCCACCCTGGATCTGTGATCTGGTTGACTCTTGCTTGCCTCTACTGGTGGTTGGCTCTCACTGCGGTATTGTATCACTTCCTGTTCCGGAGCACAGCGGTGTTTTTCTGTATCTGTTAGCTGTTTAATCTGCGCAGTTAGATTGATCTAGTTATCTAGATTACGATTTGTTTCCCAGTGTAATCTTTACGTGCCTTAACTAAAATACTCCTTCTGCTGAATCACCTCTAAATTATTCACTTTGCGTGTTTTTAGGAATCTGCTAGGTTAGCGTAGCTACTAGCTCTTAGCCGATTTAGCATGGCGGCTTCTCCTGTCTCTCCCACACTTTTCTGCTCTGGGTGTGAAATGTTTAGTTATTCCTCGGCCTCCTTTAGCAGTAATGGTACTTGTAATAAGTGTAGCTTATTCGTAGCTTTGGAGGCCAGGCTGGGCGAATTGGAGACTCGGCTCCACCGTGGAAAATTCTACAGCTAGCCAGGCCCCTGTAGTCGGTGCGGACCAAGGTAGCTTAGCCGCCGTTAGTTCCCCCCTGGCAGATCCCAAGCAGGCTGACTGGGTGACTGTGAGGAGGAAGCGTAGTTCTAAACAGAAGCCCCGTGTACACCGCCAACCCGTTCACATTTCTAACCGTTTTTCCCCACTCGACGACACACCCGCCGAGGATCAAACTCTGGTTATTGGCGACTCTATTTTGAGAAATGTGAAGTTAGCGACACCAGCAACCATAGTCAATTGTCTTCCGGGGGCCAGAGCAGGCGACATTGAAGGAAATTTGAAACTGCTGGCTAAGGCTAAGCGTAAATTTGGTAAGATTGTAATTCACGTCGGCAGTAATGACACCCGGTTACGCCAATCGGAGGTCACTAAAATTAACATTAAATCGGTGTGTAACTTTGCAAAAACAATGTCGGACTCTGTAGTTTTCTCTGGGCCCCTCTCCAATCGGACCGGGAGTGACATGTTTAGCCGCCTGTTCTCCTTGAATTGCTGGCTGTCTGAGTGGTGTCCAAAAAATGAGGTGGGCTTCATAGATAATTGGCAAAGCTTCTGGGGAAAACCTGGTCTTGTTAGGAGAGACGGCATCCATCCCACTTTGGATGGAGCAGCTCTCATTTCTAGAAATCTGGCCAATTTTCTTAAATCCTCCAAACCGTGACTATCCAGGGTTGGGACCAGGAAGCAGAGTTGTAGTCTTACACACCTCTCTGCAGCTTCTCTCCCCCTGCCATCCCCTCATTACCCCATCCCCGTAGAGACGGTGCCTGCTCCCAGACCACCAACAACCAGCAAAAATCTATTTAAGCATAAAAATTCAAAAAGAAAAAATAATATAGCACCTTCAACTGCACCACAGACTAAAACAGTTAAATGTGGTCTATTAAACATTAGGTCTCTCTCTTCTAAGTCCCTGTTGGTAAATGATATAATAATTGATCAACATATTGATTTATTCTGCCTAACAGAAACCTGGTTACAGCAGGATGAATATGTTAGTTTAAATGAGTCAACACCCCCGAGTCACACTAGCTGTCAGAATGCTCGTAGCACGGGCCGAGGAGGAGGATTAGCAGCAATCTTCCATTCCAGCTTATTAATTAATCAAAAACCCAGACAGAGCTTTAATTCATTTGAAAGCTTGTCTCTTAGTCTTGTCCATCCAAATTGGAAGTCCCAAAAACCAGTTTTATTTGTTATTATCTATCGTCCACCTGGTCGTTACTGTGAGTTTCTCTGTGAATTTTCAGACCTTTTGTCTGACTTAGTGCTTAGCTCAGATAAGATAATTATAGTGGGCGATTTTAACATCCACACAGATGCTGAGAATGACAGCCTCAACACTGCATTTAATCTATTATTAGACTCTATTGGCTTTGCTCAAAAAGTAAATGAGTCCACCCACCACTTTAATCATATCTTAGATCTTGTTCTGACTTATGGTATGGAAATAGAAGACTTAACAGTATTCCCTGAAAACTCCCTTCTGTCTGATCATTTCTTAATAACATTTACATTTACTCTGATGGACTACCCAGCAGTGGGGAATAAGTTTCATTACACTAGAAGTCTTTCAGAAAGCGCTGTAACTAGGTTTAAGGATATGATTCCTTCTTTATGTTCTCTAATGCCATATACCAACACAGTGCAGAGTAGCTACCTAAACTCTGTAAGGGAGATAGAGTATCTCGTCAATAGTTTTACATCCTCATTGAAGACAACTGTGGATGCTGTAGCTCCTCTGAAAAAGAGAGCTTTAAATCAGAAGTGCCTGACTCCGTGGTATAACTCACAAACTCGCAGCTTAAAGCAGATAACCCGTAAGTTGGAGAGGAAATGGCATCTCACTAATTTAGAAGATCTTCACTTAGCCTGGAAAAAGAGTCTGTTGCTCTATAAAAAAGCCCTCCGTAAAGCTAGGACATCTTTCTACTCATCACTAATTGAAGAAAATAAGAACAACCCCAGGTTTCTTTTCAGCACTGTAGCCAGGCTGACAAAGAGTCAGAGCTCTATTGAGCTGAGTATTCCATTAACTTTAACTAGTAATGACTTCATGACTTTCTTTGCTAACAAAATTTTAACTATTAGAGAAAAAATTACTCATAACCATCCCAAAGACGTATCGTTATCTTTGGCTGCTTTCAGTGATGCCGGTATTTGGTTAGACTCTTTCTCTCCGATTGTTCTGTCTGAGTTATTTTCATTAGTTACTTCATCCAAACCATCAACATGTTTATTAGACCCCATTCCTACCAGGCTGCTCAAGGAAGCCCTACCATTATTTAATGCTTCGATCTTAAATATGATCAATCTATCTTTGTTAGTTGGCTATGTACCACAGGCTTTTAAGGTGGCAGTAATTAAACCATTACTTAAAAAGCCATCACTTGACCCAGCTATCTTAGCTAATTATAGGCCAATCTCCAACCTTCCTTTTCTCTCAAAAATTCTTGAAAGGGTAGTTGTAAAACAGCTAACTGATCACCTGCAGAGGAATGGTCTATTTGAAGAGTTTCAGTCAGGTTTTAGAATTCATCATAGTACAGAAACAGCATTAGTGAAGGTTACAAATGATCTTCTTATGGCCTCGGACAGTGGACTCGTCTCTGTGCTTGTTCTGTTGGACCTCAGTGCTGCTTTTGATACTGTTGACCATAAAATTTTATTACAGAGATTAGAGCATGCCATAGGTATTAAAGGCACTGCGCTGCGGTGGTTTGAATCATATTTGTCTAATAGATTACAATTTGTTCATGTAAATGGGGAATCTTCTTCACAGACTAAAGTTAATTATGGAGTTCCACAAGGTTCTGTGCTAGGACCAATTTTATTCACTTTATACATGCTTCCCTTAGGCAGTATTATTAGACGGTATTGCTTAAATTTTCATTGTTACGCAGATGATACCCAGCTTTATCTATCCATGAAGCCAGAGGACACACACCAATTAGCTAAACTGCAGGATTGTCTTACAGACATAAAGACATGGATGACCTCTAATTTCCTGCTTTTAAACTCAGATAAAACTGAAGTTATTGTACTTGGCCCCACAAATCTTAGAAACATGGTGTCTAACCAGATCCTTACTCTGGATGGCATTACCCTGACCTCTAGTAATACTGTGAGAAATCTTGGAGTCATTTTTGATCAGGATATGTCATTCAAAGCGCATATTAAACAAATATGTAGGACTGCTTTTTTGCATTTACGCAATATCTCTAAAATCAGA
Organism: Thalassophryne amazonica; assembly: GCF_902500255.1. NCBI lineage: Eukaryota > Metazoa > Chordata > Actinopteri > Batrachoidiformes > Batrachoididae > Thalassophryne > Thalassophryne amazonica. The sequence goes on from NC_047113.1 coordinate 69,707,894, forward strand.
AAGGTCTTGTCTCAGAGTGATGCTGAAAAACTAATTCATGCATTTATTTCCTCTAGGCTGGACTATTGTAATTCATTATTATCAGGTTGTCCTAAAAGTTCCCTAAAAAGCCTTCAGTTAATTCAAAATGCTGCAGCTAGAGTACTGACGGGGACTAGAAGGAGAGAGCATATCTCACCCATATTGGCCTCTCTTCATTGGCTTCCTGTTAATTCTAGAATAGAATTTAAAATTCTTCTTCTTACTTATAAGGTTTTGAATAATCAGGTCCCATCTTATCTTAGGGACCTCGTAGTACCATATCACCCCAATAGAGCGCTTCGCTCTCAGAGTGCAGGCTTACTTGTAGTTCCTAGGGTTTGTAAGAGTAGAATGGGAGGCAGAGCCTTCAGCTTTCAGGCTCCTCTCCTGTGGAACCAGCTCCCAATTCAGATCAGGGAGACAGACACCCTCTCTACTTTTAAGATTAGGCTTAAAACTTCCTTTTTGCTAAAGCTTATAGTTAGGGCTGGATCAGGTGACCCTGGACCATCCCTTAGTTATGCTGCTATAGACGTAGACTGCTGGGGGGTTCCCATGATGCACTGTTTCTTTCTCTTTTTGCTCTGTATGCACCACTCTGCATTTAATCATTAGTGATCGATCTCTGCTCCCCTCCACAGCATGTCTTTTTCCTGGTTCTCTCCCTCAGCCCCAACCAGTCCCAGCAGAAGACTGCCCCTCCCTGAGCCTGGTTCTGCTGGAGGTTTCTTCCTGTTAAAAGGGAGTTTTTCCTTCCCACTGTAGCCAAGTGCTTGCTCACAGGGGGTCGTTTTGACCGTTGGGGTTTTACATAATTATTGTATGGCCTTGCCTTACAATATAAAGCGCCTTGGGGCAACTGTTTGTTGTGATTTGGCACTATATAAAAAAATTGATTGAATTGATTGAATTGATCATTTCATTACTTCCTGGTGTACATCTAGGCGTAGGCTAAATCCGCACTTTATAACAGGAATTAAGTATTATAAATTGTGGTGTTTTATGAATTTTGTGAAGAGGCCCTGACTATAGACCAGGTCATCTGTGGGGAAATTGCTTTTGCTGCCAAACCACACTTCAGTTCAACACCAATACAGCCATGGGTGCACAGATGACTGCCAGTGCATTTAGCGCCTGATTTACTAATATCCTAGTTAACGAGTACAAAATTGTGTGGGAAGTCCAAATTTTTGTGCATTGGGGTTGAGACAAAAGTGCAGGTAATTTATTAAAAGTAAAGGCACAAATGATAGTGTGCAGTAATGGGATGTAGACAGCAATATAAAAATGTGAATTTTGCAATTTTGCATGGTTAAATTTCCATAAGCATAAAATGAAATTGAATCAGTTAGTTTGCAGCTATGCACCCTCATCAGACACAAACTCTCCCACATAACTGAGCCTCTTCACACACTGGCAAGAAAGAAAGAAACAACCAAACAACAATCTCATGTGGAGAGAGCTGTGATGTCCCACATAGAGTTTGATATGTGTGTCACCCACCTGTTACACATGGAAACATTTATTCCTAAATAAAAAAGCATGAAGCAAACCGAAATATACCCAACATTTCAAATTATTATTATTTTTTTAATTTTGTGCCATGTCTGTGCTGGAACAACGATTTGTCAAGAGCAGTACGTTAATGACAGCATTTCAAACTCACAAAATACAAATGCTATCAGAGCTTTTGACTTTGATAAATTTTGTTGAGTGTACAAATCTCATTTATTTGCATATTCCCTCCCAGAATTTTGCCCAGAAAATCCAAATTGCATATTCATGAAAGCACATGTGCTAAATGGACAATGTGCACTATTTTGTGCATTTGCCATTTGCTAACCTTGTTGAACACTGTTAGTAACTCAGCATGTCGGTGTATTTGTGAGTGCAATGGCGTTTGCACACATTTTTACACATGCAAACCTTTCTTAAATCAGGCCCTTAGTACTTAAACAACTGCATCTGCTGGACTCCGAGTTTTGCGCTGCTTTGCCCTCGGTGAAGAACATAAAAAACACATCACTCACTTGTGTGATCCTCTAAGACAAATGCTGGTACAACCTGCTATGCAATTTCATACAGTATGTCTATTCTTGACCAAAAAAAAAAAGCCAAAATATTTTATCTTGACTTGAATATGTGCTTAAAACCTGTGGCTACAACCTGAAATACATCAAAGAAAGCATAAAAACAGCAATACTTTGGCTGTCAGGCATCATCTGTCAGCAGGAGTGAAGCTTGCAGACAGTCCGTGGGCAGACTCATGTTTCTGTGCACATCCATCAGTCAAGGGAGATTAGCTTAGCTGGGGAGCCTATCTGTGCGTGCACATGCATGGTGAAACTATTCTTTCATTTATCTCGCTGAAGTACTTTCTAACTGTGTATTTCCTAAGAGAGAGCTTCTGTTACCACAGCAACAAGTCTTACCACTGCAAAATGAATGAATGAACATGACTGCAGGTGTTACCTGTTTCAGCGCTCGCTCGATCTCCATTCCCTGAGCCCAGGGCACGGCCGGGTTGGCCAGACAGTCACCATTGTTGGCCCTTCTAGAGATGTCAATGCGCTGTTTGTGCAGGAAGCGGAAGGCCTCCGTCATCACCTGCACAGCGTCGTAGGTCAGTGCTGATGTGTACTAGGACACAGTAATGGGGGAAAATGGGAAGAATGTTATGAAAGAGATGTGGGAACACCTGTAATCCTTAAAATGAATATTTTGGGTGTAGGTATATTTGCATACATTCAGCCAATCTGGAATATGACACATGGGTCAAGGGGTCACAACTTTATGGAAATGTTGCACGTGTAACAGCTAATAATCATGTCTTATGAAATTCATGAGAACAAACATTCACTTTTTATTAAGTCTCTGATTTTAATCTCTTGCCTGTGTGATTTGGAGTCAGTTGATGCACTCAGCATGATGACACGGGTACGTCCACATGCACGTTTATGCAGAGCTGCACTCCACTGATGAACACTCATAAACATTATTTCTAATATGAATGTTACCAAACAGCTGTATGGTATATTAAATGTAATATACAACGTATCCTGTGTGAGTCCTGCAGATATTTGAAGTCGCTCATTTGTTTTTAATTAGTTTTGTGTCAAAGATAAAAAAAGGCTAATGCTAGCATGCTTAGCTAGCCTCCTCGCTAGCAAAGAAAAAAAAAGGGGGGGGATTCAAATAGGCCAATATCATTGAAAATCTTAACTAGAGGACTCATTACAGTGCAATAATTTACATTTTTGCATTGAGAGAAAAATCTGTTTTTTGCTCCAAAAGTTCATCTAAATTGCGGTGGAAGTGTGTTTTTTTTTCAACTGTATTCTTAGAGTTAACACAAATATACAGTGTAAAAGTTCATTGAATAATTTAGTAAGTATTTTGGTGTATCACTTCAGAAAAGCAACGAAACCATCACCAAGAAATCTCATGTGATATCAGGTGCAGACAGTGTCTTCATATCATCACATTTTTATGGTCATTTTGCATGCATACAACAATATTTGCCATCAGCATTTAATCCATGTCACCCAGGGAACAACTCCAGATTTACAGATGCTGCCTGGCTCAAGTACAGTGAAAGGAGAATGACCCTGACCTGGAAGAAACCCATGCAGACACGGGGGACAACATACAAATTCAACACAGAAAGGAACTGGACATTGGTGGAATGGAACCCAGAACCTTTTTGCTTTAAGACAGGATTGTTGTCCACTTAGCCACCATGCTGCCAAATGTAGATCACTTTATGAATTTAGGTGTCATTTAAGAAAATATGTGCCTGCTGACTCGGCATACTGTATATGTGCTTTTCTGGAGTGATCTGAATTGTGATATGGTAAATGGAAAAAAGTGAGAACGTGACAAATCTAAAATGTTATATTTTTATTTTAGGCCCTATGTTCTGTCTTTATTCTTGTTGTTTGCATGTATCACTCAAGATGACTTTTAGCTGTGATGGATATATGGATGGATATATGCCTGCTACAAATAAATCATCACAAAGCCGAATCCTTTTGTGTCTGAACGCAACCCTCACAGGATTTCCTCAGCTTACTTTTCTAAGTGTGACAAAAAACTAGTCGTAGTTTGAATCCTTCACCTTGAACCCATCCCCAACAAAACATAGGCATAACATAAGATGGACAGCATTATATCCAATTTGCCCACAAAAAAGGGCATTTCACGAGGTCAGGACACTTTACACATTCATAATTTCAGTCACCATGGCAAATGGACAAACATCAGTATTTGATGCCTCCAAATCAATAATGTTTGGAGGCTACAGTCATACATGCATAAGCTTTATACAGTAAAACCTTCCATATGCATTACTATATAGCTCAAAAAAGTAAGTCTTTTACAGGGCCTGAGACACATTGTGCATATCCCTGAATTCCACAGTGTGAAGCAGACAAGAGTAAAACTCACCCTGGACTGTGTCACAGTTCACATTTCTGCCACTTCCTCTGGTGCTTTTATTCTGATGCTTCTGCTCCTAGTGCATTTCTGTCTTTACATCCTATTCATGGGCATACTAATTTCCTTGTTCACTGATTCACACACACACACACACACACACACACACACACACACACACACACACACACACACACACACACACACACACACACACACACACACACACACACACACACACACACACACACACACACACACACACACACACACAATTGAGCCACTAACAGGCCCAAATTATCTAGCTTCCATGCTTGTCTTCTCGCATTTCTTCTCCATGTTTGACTTCCTGTTTCACCAGTTGTCAATGGTCATTGTTTACCGGTATGTTTCCGAACTGGATTTTGACTCTATGCATTGTTTACTGGATTACCTTGTTGGTCATTCCCCCATGGACACTTTGCAAAGCAGACTGATCTCAGTGCGTACCTGACATTCCACCTGTTTATCTGGATTACTCCTTTGGTGACATTGCTGAGTGTGCTGTGTGTTTGTGGACTGCTCTCCTGTTTCCACTTAACGATCTTCTTTTTAACAGTTGTAAAGATTGTTACCCTTCTCTGTAGTTTTCAGCTTTGGGGTCACCAGTTATGCAGAATATATTACAGACAGGATGCCAGTCCATTACATGTGACTCTCCCAGCCAAGGCGGTACCCATTTACAGCTAGGTGGACTGGGTCAATGCATATAAAGTGACTTGCATAAGGATACAGACAGTTGGGGTGCACAAGAATTGAACCCAGGTCTACATATTGGTAACCAAACTCTTATAAATGTCTAAAGAAAACCTTCCTGATACTGTGACGGCATAGTGAAATTTGTACAAGTCTGAACAGTGAGACTTTAAGGTTCCCTATTTGTAGGCAGTGCATGAGAATGTTTAATAATGTTAAATAATTTACACCTTAGTCTACATTTGAGTGCAAAGTTGAGCAATACAGATTTATACAGCATAATTTTGTTTGAAGTTACAAATATATGAGCAGAGCTCAGGCTCAGTTAAGTGCTTATGAAGGCTTTTCAGCACACGCCTCACTTAAAATAGACAGGCTTAGTGTAAGAGTACACGAGTGAGTCCACAAGCACTACGGCATATCTGCATGCTTACCCTTATTTTGCTGTCGGCCCCCGGATACTCCTTTTCTTCCAGAGCCTCCCACCTCTGATCAAACTTGGACACCAAAGGATCATCAAAATCAACGATCTGAAAGCCTGACACGTTGGCACCACCATACTGGATTTTGGACAGATCTCCATCAATGAAACCCTGAAAACATCAAGATGGAAATCGGACTATATCATCTAAATGATCACATTCTTTGGATGAGGTAATAGAATTTTATCTTACCAGATTGGCTATAATGTAGTGGTAGCCCTTAACATGTCTGCCAATTGTGATGATCTGCAGAGTTATATGACAGAACATAAAAAGTCAATGAAAAAGAGTCTCATGTCAAGTGTAGTATCTCATTAGGACAATGTAGACTTATAATTTAGTATTAGGATCAACAGCATTATTGCACGATTGTATTCCTGTTTGTTACAATACAGCAAATTCATTGACTTCACTACAGCTCATACAGAGATTCTGCAAAGTATAAAAAGGTAATAAATTTGGTAATTACTCGTAGAACTCAATGAAATTCTGGTTCTGTGAAGGACTTCCAGAATGCAAGGCTATCTTCCAGATGTATATGTGTTGTTCAAGTTTTCAGAGTAATTTGGTTGGTCCTTGGACTGCCACATCCTGTCTGCCAAGAAACCTCTGTCTCGGTGTTGCCAAATTAGTGACTTTGTTGTAAGATTTAGCGACTTTTTATTTCCACTCGTCACTCTTATAAATGGGATTGTCTGTAGATGGCAATACAATGTTAATTCAGGTAATATTGTAGAACTTGCAATAAAAGTTCAACATCACTGTCATCATTATTTTGAGGTATACAATGGCAAGTTTAAATTTCTGTTTTAAAATTTATTGTCAAGTTTAAAAACATTTTCATACCTAAGTTGTGCTTGTCAGGAGAAATTCCATCCTTCTGGCAATCTTTCGTATCTTAAATCTCAAGTACCGTAAAACTCTGGGGCTGATATCCAAAAATCAACTTACAGTTGCCTTTATGGACAACTTACTTGTGTCAGAAAAGCAATCAAAGGTAATATGTTACCATTCTCTGATGAGGTCATCAAAACAGTTCCATTACTTATTACATTTTTAACCTTGTAATCTGTAACCATCCATCCATCCATCCATCCATTTTCTTCCGCGTTATCCGGAGTCCTTTCGGGGGGGCAGCAGCTCAAGCAAAGCCACCCAGACCTCCCGATCAACACACACACCTCCCCCAGCTCCTCCGGGGGTACCCCAAGGCGTTCCCAAGCCAGCTGAGAGATGTAGTTCCTCCAGCCTGTCCTTGGTCTTCCCCGGGGCCTCCTCCCAGTGGGACGTGCCCGGAACACCTCTCCAGCGAGGCATCCATGGGGCATCCGGAAAAGATGCCCGAGCCACCTCAACTGACTCCTTTCGACGTGGAGGAGCAGCGGCTCGACTCCGAGCTCCTCCCGAGTGACCGAGCTCCTCACCCTATCTCTAAGGGAGCGCCCAGCCACCCTGCGGGGGAAACTCATCTCGGCTGCTTGTACTCGCGATCTCGTTCTTTCGGTCATGAGCCAAATCTCATGACCATAGGTGAGGATCGGAACGTAGATCGATCGGTAAATCGAGAGCTTTGCCCCCCTACTCAGCTCTCTCTTCACCACGACGGTCCGATACAGCGACCGCATCACTGCAGATGCTGCACCGATCCGTTTATCGATCTCACGCTCCATCGGTCCCTCACTCGTGAACAAGACCCCGAGATACTTAAACTCCTCCACTTGAGGCAAGGACATTCCACCGACCTGAAGAGGGCAAAGCACCTTTTTCCGGTCGCGAACCATGGCCTCGGATTTGGAGGTGCTGATTTTCATCCCGGATGCTTCACGCTCGGCTGCAAACCGCCCCAGGGCACGCTGAAGGTCCTGATTTGACGAAGCCAACAGAACCACATTGTCCACAAACAGCAGAGACGAGATTCTGTGGTTCCCAAACCAGACCCCCTCTACACCCTGGCTGCGCCTAGAAATTCTGTCCATAAAAATAATGAACAGAACCGGTGACAAAGGGCAGCCCTGGCAGAGGCCAACGTGCACTGGAAACAGGTTTGACTTACTACCGGCAATGCGAACCAAGCTCCTGCTGTGGTCGTACAGGGACCGGATAGCCCTTAGCAAAGGACCCCGGACCCCGTACTCCCGGAGCACTCCCCACAGGGTGCCCCAAGGGACACGGTCGAATGCCTTCTCCAGATCCACAAAACACATGTGGACTGGTTGGGCAAACTCCCATGTACCCTCGAGCACCCGATGGAGTGTGTAGAGCTGGTCCAGTGTGCCGCGACCAGGACGAAAACCACACTGCTCCTCCTGAATCCGAGGTTCGACCATCGGTTGAATTCTCCTCTCCAGTACTTTGGAATAAACCTTACCGGGGAGGCTGAGGAGTGTGATTCCCCTATAGTTGGAACACACCCTCCGGTCCCCCTTCTTAAACAGAGGGACCACCACCCCGGTCTGCCAATCCAGAGGTACTGTCCACGATCGCCACGTGATGTTGCAGAGGTGTGTCAGCCAAGACAGCCCCACAACATCCAGAGACTTAAGGTACTCAGGACGGATTTCATCCACTCCAAGAGCCCTGCCACCGAGGAGCTTTCTAACCACCTCGGTGACTTTGGCCTGGGTAATGGATGAGTCCGCCTCCGAGTCCCCAGTCTCTGCTTCCTCTTCGGAAGATGTGATGATGGGATTGAGGAGATCCTCAAAGTACTCCTTCCACCGCTCGGCAACATCCTCAGTCAGGGTCAACAGCTACCACCCGCACCGTAAACAGTGCTGGTGGAGAGCTGCTTCCGCCTCCTGAGGCAACGGACGGTTTGCCAGAATCTCTTCGAGGCCGACCGATAGTCCTCATCCATAACCTCCCCGAACTCCTCCCAGACCCGAGTTTTTGCCTCTGCGACCGCACGAGCTGCAGCACGCTTGGCCTGCCGGTACCTGTCAGCTGCCTCTGGGGTCCCACCTACCAACAAAGATAAGTAGGACTCCTTCTTCAGCTTGACGGCATTGTTTACTTCTGGTGTCCACCACCGGGTTCAGAGATTGCCGCCGCGACAGGCACCAGAGACCTTGCGACCAACGCTATGAGCAGCCGCATCGACAATGGAGGTGGAGAACATGGTCCACTCGGACTCCATGTCTCCAACCTCCCCCGGGATCTGGGAGAAGCTCTCCCGGAGGTGGGAGTTGAAGACCTCGCTGACAGAGTGTTCCGCCAGTCGTTCCCAGCAGACCCTCATGATACGTTTGGGCCTTCCAGGTCTGACCGGCTTCCTACCCTCCCAGCGGATCCAACTCACCACCAGGTGGTGATCAGTCGACAGCTCTTCCCCTCTCTTCACTTGAGTGTCTGAGACACGTGGCCGAAGGTCAGATGATACGACTACAAAGTCGATCATCGACCTCCGGCTCAGGGTGTCCTGGTGCCACGTGCACTTATGGACACCCTTGCGCTCAAACATGGTGTTCGTGATGGACAAACTGTGACTAGCACAGAAGTCCAACAACTGAACACCGCTCGGGTTCAGATCGGGGAGGCCGTGCTTCCTGATCACCCCCCTCCAGGTCTCACTGTCGCCGCCCATGTGGGCGTTGAAATCCCCCAGGAGAACAATGGCGTCCCCAGTCGGAACGCTATCTAGTACCCCTCCCAGGGACTCCAGGAAGGTTGGGTACTCTGCACTGCTGCTTGGCCCATAGGCCGAGACAACGGTGAGAGACCTGTCCCCGACCCGAAGGCGTAGGCACGTGACCCTCTCGTTCACCGGAGTGAACTCCAACACTTGGCGACTGAGCTGGGGAGCAATAAGCAATGCGACCCCAGCTGTCCGCCTCTCCCCGTGGGCAACGCCAGAAAAATGAAGCGTCCTAGGACCTGTTTGCCTTGGGAGACCCTATAGGGAGCACAAAGCCCCCGACAACATAGCTCCTAGGATCATCCGGGTACGCAAACTCCCCCACCACGATAAGGTGGCGGCTAGAGGGGGAGAATCTGTAACCATTACATTTGAAATGTGACATTCTCAACACTGAAGATGAATGAGCCAGCAGATAAGTACCAGACAAAACTGTCTACCTCAGCTTAAACACTCTAGAATTCTAGAAAATAGAAATTAATTTTTTTTTTAAAAATACAACTCTTCCTTAAAATTATTCCATTACTTTTTCACATATTTTATACACATTCAGACATAATTCACAACTGAAAATTTGGCATATCAAGAGGAATCTTGTCCTTCTGGCAAGGCATTTAGAAATGATTTTTTTTTAAAGTTTGAAGTAGGAAACGTACCAGAAGCAGTGAAATGCTCACATCACCCACTGGATGTTGACACAAGCTGCTCATATGTGTGGCAAGGTCTCAATCGTTTATTCATTTGAGAAGTTTAATTTTTTGTAAGAATAAGATTGGTTGACAGCCATAATAAATAAATGAAGAAATAAATAAATGAAAAAAATGAACTTAGAGTTGTGTCTCTTGCTCTATGGGCAACTTACTTGTGATCAAACCTTCAATTTTTTTTTCTGTCAGTAATATGTTAAAAATACTTTCATGAGACATAACATGATATGCCAAGGTTTTGAATGAGAAAATGAATGGTTGTGTTAATGATCAGCAGACTGACAGCCTGACAACCAGTCATTACAAAATCACAAATATCCAAACTACACAAATGTAGGAGTCAGCTATGCACAATATGTAATTTATGATCGCTGCCTGACAGTCGTGACCATTAATCATTCAGAAAAAGGTGTCGTTCACTGTCTCAAACACTGACACAGAAATATCCAGCACTGTCACTTTCCCTATTGACATAGCAACGGAAAGAAAAAGAAAGAAGAACTCAGCTATGTGGCATTTCAGTGCCTCAGATAAACGACATACCTAAAACTAATCCTACCACTTGACGGGCACGGCTGTTTGTCAGGGTCGTTACCATGAAGCAGATTTGAATAATAATTTTGTGTCTCCTATGCTAATGTTTTCAACAAGAAGCAGGAAAGTTCCACCTGTTTTTTCCTGATAAACAGGCACACTCAGACTGCGGGCTTTCATTCAGCATTTGGTTAACCAGATGCCAGTGTGCTTTAAATGCTAATCGATATCCATCCTTCATGAGGGAAAACATGAATTAAGAATAACCCATTTCCATGGATAATTTTTGCCCTTAATTGCAATGTTGCTTACAGTCTAAATGGACAATTAGAGTAATTGTTTCGGTTTCTCTTCACACCTGCTAGACTGCGACATTGCAAATAAACATATTTTAATGAAACATCACTTTCATTATTGTTTCTGTACCTGCTCCATAATGTCTTTCACTTTGTCTTGTTCACAGTCTAGGATCACCCTCCTCTCCTTCTTGTTCTCCAGGTCTTGGAACAGCGAGCGGTATGCTTCATCCTTCCTCTCATCTTTCAGGTTCCCCACATTGATGGCTGTCACCTGCCACTTTCTCTCTGCTGCTGTGTCCAGAACAACCTGAAGAGTCGTCAGGCCTAAGAATGGAATCAAAGAAATGTCACTGATGGTAACATGGTAATATAAAAAGGGTGGCATGTTTCCCATCTTGACTGATGGATAGAAAAAGGGTCTCACATTTAATTTACTGTATGCTTTATTAACGACACAGGCAATACATTGCACAATAAATGAAAAAGGGTGAATTACAAAAAAAAAACCCCCAAAAAAAAACATGGTATATACAGGTGTATCAAAAAATTACATCATGAAAAACTATTTTTTTTTTGTCAGTTATTTCAGAAAGTGAAAATTATACGAGAATTTTTGAGAAGTTTTAAGCCTGACCCAGAAAAAGTAGGATGTGGTTCTCCAGCTTTTGCATTTTGAAAATAACATTTCTCAACATTGTACTCTCAACATTGCACTCACTGAGTCAAAATTTCACACATCCTTGAGGAATGTTAATTTCTCAGAATGCAAAAGTTGGAGAACCACCTTTTTATGTCAGGCTGCCATGAACACTGTCATCTACTGGATGGGAGTGTGAACACCAATGGGGGCTTTTCAAGTTGCAATAGAGCAGCGCCTACGCGCATGCGCAATGACATCACAGCTCTATCCAGTTAGGGAGACGCGGTTTCATTCAGCAACAAGAAGTGTCAAGAAACTTTCTGGTCACTGTTTGGAGTGGTGTGTAGGTAGGTATAGCCTTTTGAATGCTTGAATAACGATGTCAGTCGCATAAAGAAATCAAATAATAGTGAAAACATGTTCACTGTGCCCAGAATGCTGGTATTTTGGTCATTGAACTTTCCTAGCAACAGAGCCCCGGTCACACGGCACTAACGAAGAACACCAAAGCCAAAAATAAACAAGAAATTTGGACTTGCGTTGACTTTCAGAGACATTGTTTAACCAGCATCCAGCTTCGATCACTCAGTTGCTCCGTGAGGCGTCATAACAACGGACGTGACTATTGACCCGGCAGGCAGGCACTCATAGCCCAGCTGCTGTCTCTCTCTGGCTGGTGTGAGGGGTTCAGCACTCCCCTCACACCGGGACCACACTGACAAACAGTCTCTGAAAGAAGCTTCTCAGCAGACATCCTTCACGCTTCTCTTTTTTGCTCAGACTCGCAGATTGAGTGTTTCGCTTTTTAATTTTCAATTTTTTGGAGAACACACAACGCTTAACAAACATGTTAACTGGCCCATAACAACCAATCGGTTAGCCATGAGGTGTCATAACAACCTGTTGTTTCTAATGACACCAAACACGCGAGCAAGAGGCTCACTAACCGGTAGTCTTGGCAGTGCAACTTGAAAATTGTCCATTGACACATATTCCCTATATGTGCTGAATCACACTTAAACAGAATTTTCAGTTTTCAAATTGTTTTTTCTAAATGAAAAAAAAAACATATTTACAAATCCAGATTTATTTGTAATAACCAACACACATGTTACAGTAACTTGTGTGTTGGATTTTACTTTAAATAAACCAACTAACTACTGATGACAGGAAGCTCATTTTCCCATAATGCCTTTTGGCATGTGTGTCTGCAAATGCTCAAACCTTCAAAATTAGTGCATTACTTTAAAACTATATAGCTGATATTTTTACTTTGTAAAAACAACAGAGCTGACATTGATTTTGATAACCTGTCCAGAATTAGAATGTTTAAAATTTTAGCCATAAGTCAAAAGTGCCTTGCTGTGCATGTCTCCTGTGATGTGTCACAGGAGACATGCACAGCAAGGCAGACAAGAATGTATCACTCATCTTCAACCACTTTCCCAGGTTCATGCACAGCAAGACAGACAAGACTGTATCACTCATCTTCAACCACTTTCCCAGGTTCAGGTCGCGGGGCAAGACTGTATGGCTGTGAAAATAATTTTTTTTTCTTCTCTTCCTTTCTCTCCAATAGCCAGGTCTCCTCTGCTGGCAGAGGATTAAACTCTACCTCTCATAGCTGTCGGTCTGCTGCAAAACACATAACAGGATGGAACTAAAATGTATGATTTCAGGCTTTACAAATGCTTTTAACTGTTAAGCTTTATTCACTATGCTCGCAAAAAGATATGAGCGGTCTAAAAGTTATCAGAACTAAAATTAGCAGTTAATTGGTCCTCTGATGGTTTTCAAAGTTAGCTGAAAAGCTAATCAGCTAACAAAAAATTAGCTTCGCTAATTAGTGGTTAGCAGAACTGTGCCCACCACTAAATAATCCACACATACAAGGAAATCAAACCACAGATGTCGATAAATTAAGTTATGTGTAATAATGTGAAATGACACAGGGAAAAAAGTATTGAACACCTAAAAAACGGGAGGTGCAAAAAGACATGGAAAGCCAAAACACGAGCTGGAACCTATCAGTAATTAGAAAGCAGTCCTGTCACTTGTCAGTGCAAATTAATATCAGCTGGTTCAGTCCCAACTTATGGCCTCCAAAAAGGTGTCTCATTACCAATGTGTCAGACAAGAAACATCTCATTATGGGTAAAAACAAAGAGCTCTCTCTCTTCACAACCTTACTGTTGCAAAACATACTGATGGTATTGGTTACAGAAGGATTTCTGACATTCTGAATGTTCCAGTGAGCACTGTGGGGACATAATCTCAAAGTGGAAAGAGCATCATTTCACCCTATTCTGGTCACGACCGGGTACTCCTCGCAAGATTTCTAGCGGAGAACTGAAAAAAAATAATCAGAAGACTTGTCCAAGAGCCATGGACTGTTTACAATTGTTTCAAAGAAAACAGTAAGTAATGCACTCATCCACCACGGCCTGTATGCATGCTCACCATGCAAGACTCCATTAGTGAAGAAAAACCACGTTGAAGCTCATTTAAAGTTTTCCGCCCAACATTTAGATAAGCCTGCGAAATACTGAAGGAATAAAGTCTGGTCAGATGAGACCAAAAGTCCAAAATTGAACACTTTGGATGCCATGCCATAATACACACCGTAAATGGCACTGCACATCACTCCAAAACTCCAACATACGGCACTGGCAAACTTCATATAATTGAATGACGGATGAATGAAAAATTGTACTGACAACATTCTCGATAATTCTCAGTCTTTTGACTAGTTTGGGAGACTACTTATACATTGGATAATCACACATTTATTATTAATAATAAATAAATACATAAAGATGATGATGATGGCTACTATTTATACTGGATTTTCCCATGAATCAATGCACTACAAAATTAATAATAAATAATAATAAAAGAATAAATGTAAACAATTCAAAGGATACAAAATTTGCATTTTGGAATATTGAAGACAATCTTATTACAGGTATTTGTGCATTGGACATTAGCAAATGTTTTGAGCAGCTGGTCTGCTCTGTGTCAGCCTGATCCCGTCAGATCTCAGAAGCTAAGCAGGGCGGGATCTGGTTAGTACTTGGATGGGAGACCTCTTTGGAACACCAGCGGCTGTGTGTGTTTCTCCAGGTGAAACTGGAGTTGCGACAGGAAGAGCATCCGGTGTAAAACTTGTGCCAATTACCACTGTGGATCTGGCTATATCCGCTGTGGCAACCCCAAACAAAACCGAGAGCAGGCGAATGAACAAACCATTAGCAAATGTTTTGACACCATAAGTCACTGTATTCTTTTAGCAAAGCGTAAATTCTATGGTTTTGATGATAACTCAGTTGAATGGTTCAGGGCCTGCTTGTATCAGAGAGGTCATATGGCTTACTGTAACAATAATTATTCAAGGGTTGATTATGTTAATATTGGTGTTCCGCAAAGGTCTATTTTAGGACCTATGCTTTTTCTAATATATCTTAATGATGTAAACAATTACCTAGATGGTGCATCATGTAATATGTATACGGATGATGTGCTCATTTATTGTTCAGGTCCTAATATGGATGATGTTAACAACAAATTACAGACGTACTTAAATAGTGTTAAGAAATGGTATGACAGAAATTTGTTAGTTGTGAAGCTCTCAAAGTGCAATAGTATGTTTGTTACTACAAGACAAAAAGAGACATTTATGAAAAATATGCTTCATGATTATCCTTGTATTGATGTATCTTTAGATGGTGACCACATAGTTTGCATTGTAAATACTTGGGTGTACAGATTGATAAGCATATGAATTGGAGTAAACACATAGAAGACCTTTGCAAACAACTCAATAATATGGTATGGACATTTTGTTGACTTAGAAAATTTCTTCCTTTTGATTCATTAATTCAGTTATATAAGACTATATTGCAACCAAAAATAGACTATGCCATTACCGTATGGGGTTTCAGTTCCGACCAAAATATTGCTACGGTACAGAGAGTGCAGAACAGGGCTATACGAGCTATCATGAACAATTATGATTAGAGGTATTGATCTGGAAAAGGAATTGAAATTGTTAAATGTTACACAAAGAAGAGATTATTTTATGTCATCGGTGATGTTCAAGAGTATTCATGGACTCACTCCCCAGCATGTTTGCAATGAAATATTAATGGCAATTGAAGTCAATAACAGAATTTCAAGAAATGTAAGTCCAAATGATCTTTTTGTGCCCACAGTAACTAAAGAGGTCACTAAAAACATATTTCTGTGGGCCTACTATTTGGAATTCCATGCCTGAGAGGTTAAAGGAGTGCAAAAACATTGAGTCATTTAAGTATCATGCCAATCTCATTTTCTTACTTGTTAATACTGTATTATGTGCAGCCTTATTTTATCAGTTTTATTTGTTGTTATTGTTTTTACCCATACAGGGCCACATTGTAAAACAGGTATTACCTGAATTGTGTTACCCTGCATAAATATATTTTAAATAATAAATAAATAAATTAAAAACCTCAAATTAAAGAGTTGATAATACAAAGAAAAAGGTGTGATTTATTTATGGGATTTTACGCTTCAATAGGCTTTTTTTTCCACAGATACAACTTGTGCTCTGGAAAATATAGTGCACACACATGCACACACACACACACACACACACACACACACACACACACACACACACACACACACACACACACACACACACACACACACTTGATGAGGCTATTTACTTGAAAACGCATATTTGTCACCAGGGTCGGACTGGGAACAAATTTCGGCCCTGGCATTTTTCCTCTGGACCAGCCCACTATTGGCCCGACGAATCCACCCCCAAACACGCACACCCACCCGTCCATACCGAAGCCCCAATGAACAAATACTGTACACCTAAACACCATGAACACACACCTAAACACACACTTTCACTGTCATTTCACCTTGATCATAGTACAAAACGCGGACCCGGCGCCACAAGGGGGCGTCCTGATAACATTAAAGGCAATTACATATTTTGACGAAATTACAACTTTAAATGACTATATATATATATATATATATATATATATATATATATATATATATATATATATATATATATATATATATATATATATATATAAAACATCATGAGGTTTATGTCACAGAAATCCTACTTTACACTGCAGTCATTGTTAAATTATTTCCTTTTGCATTTATAATAAACATTTGTATTTATTTAGTGTTTGTTTTTCTGGTTGAAATAAGATATAAATAATTTACCAGACTTCAAAAAATATACACGTTTCCATGTTATTTTATTTGTCTAAAAATAAATGTCCGAGGTTCCTTATGTTAAACAAGAAATTATCTAATCTGAAATAACAGGTGGTTTTAATACAGATGAAAGGTTTCTAAAGCACCATTTATTGATTTATTTACCTATTTTAATTACAAGTGTTCTAAACTTTTTTAACAGTAATCAGAAATTTTGAGGTAACAACAACAAAAAAACATTTCCAATGATTTTTCTTCAGAAAACTGCTCTATAAATCAGCAGTCCTGTCACACGTTAATGTTTTGTACAGATCAGTGGTTTCTGCACCAATCGGATTGGTCCAATCTATTTTGTAGAGATCAGTGGTTTCTGCCACGAGTCTTCCGTGTTTTGGCCCGACACGTAGTTCCTATTGGACAATGCGAAGGTACGTCACAGCTGTCGAAAGTTGGTGCACCTCATCTCGACAGAACACCGGCTCTGTGGTATGCAGAAGATCACTTGACCGAGCGTCTATAATTTTAAAAAATACTGTCATCACTCTTCACTCTTAGTCGGTCTCTTACAACGGTGCAGCATAAATACACGAGCTTTACAGGAGCGCACATCTCCTCCAGTGCACACTTTTTTGGGGGGGGGGGGGGGGGGGTCTGACAAAATGGAAGCAAAAGCACACGAGCAGAAAAAAGTTTTTGTGTCTCCAAAGTGTGTGTGTGAGTGAGAGAGAGAGAGAGAGCAAGAGGGGTAATGCGTAACCACTGCTAGGATTCACACAGCAGCAAATTAAGGAGCTGAAGTCCATAGCTGTTGCATTTAAAGATTAACAAAAGTAAAGCACAGTTAATTAGGATAAAAGAAACGATTCCAACCTTGTAATCAGTAGGAGAGTGGAGAGAAGTCCAGGCGCTGAGGACTCAGTCCATTCACAGGGGCGGGAGCGGCCGCCTGCTCTTCCTGCAATCTGATTGGTCACCCTGTATGCTTCTCCATTGTCACTGGCTGTTGGTCATGTCAATCATTGTGCTCGATGTACGAGGGCTGTCAATAAAGTAACGGTCCTTTTTATTTTTTTCAAAAACTATATGGATTTCATTCATATGTTTTTACGTCAGACATGCTTGAACCCTTGTGCGCATGCGTGAGTTTTTCCACGCCTGTCGGTGACGTCATTCGCCTGTGAGCACTCCTTGTGGGAGGAGTCGTCCAGCCCCTCGTCGGAATTCCTTTGTCTGAGAAGTTGCTGAGAGACTGGCGCGTTGTTTGATCAAAATTTTTTCTAAACCTGTGAGACACATCGAAGTGGACACGGTTCGAAAAATTAAGCTGGTTTTCAGTGAAAATTTTAACGGCTGATGAGAGATTTTGAGGTGAGACTGTCGCTTTAAGGACTTTTCACGGTGCGAGACGTCACGCAGCGCTCTCAGGCGGCGTCATCAGCCTGTTCAAGCTGAAAACCTCCACATTTCAGGCTCTATTGATCCAGGACGTCGTGAGAGAACAGAGAAGTTTCAGAAGAAGTCGGTTTCAGCATTTTATCCGGATATTCCACTGTTAAAGGAGATTTTTTTAATGAAAGACGTGCGGACGGGTCCGCGCGTCGGGACGCAGCCACCGCGACGCTCCGCCACAGGAAAAACACCTCTGTTGAAAGCCTTAAGGACAAGTTGGAACATGTCCTGCCTGTTAAACAATTTCTCATATACTCACTCCACTGAAAGCCATCAAAAGCCGCCTGGATTTTACAAATGGTTATCAACACGGAGGTGTTTTTCCTGTGCCGCCGTCGTGTTGACAGCAGCGCGCGGTTCGAGAACACTGTATATTTCCATAATCTCTATAAATATGGGAGGGCCGGCCCACGCATGTCTAAACGTGCAGCGGCCCACCGGGCAAATGCCCAAAATCACAGATTACCAGTCCGAGCCTGTTTGTCACCCCAGCACTAAAATAATCATGCTTATACCCGGCCTCACAAGTAAAAAAATTAAATAGAAAATAAAAATTCTGCAGCCACACCATTCGAACTGCAGCATCATAATGAGCATTTCATACCTTTGAGCCACTGCAGTCTGCTTTTAGAAAATATCATTCCACAGAGACGGCTCTCACTAAAGTGGTGAATGATCTTCTACTTACAATGGACTCGGACACCACTACGGTTATGCTGCTGTTAGATCTCAGTGCTGCATTTGATACAGTGGATCATCATATTCTACTCGATAGGCTGGAAAATAATTTTGGGATTACTGGGAGTGCCCTTGCATGGCTGACGTCATACTTGACCAGTCATTCTCACTGTGTTTTGTACAGTAACACTACCTCTAACCTTAGTGACATGAAATTTGGGGTTCCTCAGGGGTCTGTCTTAGGCCCCCTGCTTTTCTCCCTTTATATAGCACCCCTTGGGCACATTGCGGCATTTTGGGATTACCTTTCACTGCTATGCAGATGATACTCAGTTATATATGCCGATAACTGCTGATAATCTCGTTCACATAAAATCCTTAGAAGATTGCCTTGCAGCAGTGAGAAGTTGGATGTCTAGAAACTTCCTACTTTTAAACTCTGAAAAGACTAAAATGATGGTTCTTGGTCCAGTGAGACATCGGCATCAATTTGACCAGTTAACACTCAGCCTAGGCTCGTGTGTCATACATCACACTGACAAAGTGAGGAACCTTGGGGTAATTTTTGATCCTTCGTTGTCCTTTGGCCTCCATATTAGAAATATTACTAGGACTGCTTTCTTCCACCTGCGAAATATAGTGAAGATTCCTCCCATCCTGTCTATGGCTGATGCTGAGACCCTGATCCATGCATTCATCTCTTCTAGATTGGACTACTGCAATGTTCTATTTTCTGGTTTACCGCAGTCTAGGATTAAGGCTCTACAATTGGTTCAAAATGCTGCAGCCAGACTTTTGACACGAAGCAGAAAGTTCGACCACATTACACCCATTTTGGCATCTCTTCACTGGCTTCCTGTCCCAGTGAGATCAGATTTTAAGGTTCTGCTACTAACCTATAAAATTATTCATGGGCTGGCACCTCCCTACCTAGCTGACCTAATTAAACCTTACGTACCGGCCCGGGCTTTACGTTATCAAGGTGCAGGACTACTTTGTGTCCCTAAGGTGAATAAGAAGTCTGCAGGTCACAGAGCTTTGTCTTATCGTGCCCTTGTTCTGTGGAATGGTCTCCCTGCATCAATAAAACAATCAGATTGTGTGGAGACTTTCAAGTCCAGACTTAAGACGCACTTATTTTCCCTTTCATATGGCTAGCATACTGGTACAGTTTTGTTTTATGCTTTTTACTCTCTTAATTCATGTTATTAGTAATTGGAGCGGGCCGTGGCCTCAACTTCACCTAAATTCTGGGTCTTTTATTGAAGCTTATGGCTAGCGGCCGGCGATCACCTTAGTATTTCTTCTGTTTTTCTTGTTGATTAATGCTGGCAAATTATACAGTATTTTTTTGTCTTTCTGATGCCTGATTCTGTTTTTTCTCTGTTTAAGGTGCAGCTCCATCCAGAGATGGGAGTTGTATTTGTGTTGGCGACCCTCCTGTCCTGTGCACCAACAGCAATTCTTGTATATTCGTCCGTGAATTGTTCTGTGAATTATTTCTGTAATTTATGTTTGCAGCATAGCCCAAGCAGAGGGTCACCCCTTTGAGTCTGGTCTGCTTGAGGTTTCTTCCTCAGAGGGAGTTTTTCCTTACCACTGTTGCTCTGGGAGTTGGTAAGGTTAGACCTTACCTGTGTGAAGCGCCTTGAGGCAACTCTGTTGTGATTTGGAGCTATATAAAGGAAAATAAAATTGAAAAATACCTTTAATTTTTATTAATGAATAATTTATCTGATGTCCTCCATTTATTTTGGGGCTTGCTGTTTCCCATCCCTGGACTTGACTGTGTAGCTCCTGCTATTAATCTCACTTTGATCCCTCACAGTGTTCTGATCAATGATAATTTGACAATATGCTTCACTGAAGCATTTATCCAAGCCCAATGGACACGCCGTGGGAAGTGAACCATCTGCCTTTTTTAAAGCAGGTGCCCTATCAGCATCACAACACTCTTGTTTGGCTTTCATCGTCTTTACTGCAAGAAAATGACTAAAAAAGAGCCACGTGCTGCTGTATCTAAGTAATTTAATTACGTGAAGCACCTGTCTGTCAGTCTATAGCACACACATTCTGTTAAAGGCATACGCTCAGTCAGAGCTGGAATTCCTATCAACCTCTCATTCTCATTTCACAGCTGAATCTCTGCTGATATCGATTACCGCTCTGCAGAGGGCACTCGGAGAAGGCTCTGATAAAAGGGTCGAGTGTTTCATTCAGTTCTGCTACAGCACAAGTGAATTACAGATGTGATCAATTTCATGCAACACAGCACTGCTTTTATGATGGAGGGGAGGAAAACGGAGGCTTGCACTTTTATCTGAACAAACTGTACATCATAATTACACTCGTGCAAATGTAGTCTGTTTAAAGATGCCTCTTCTGCCAGCGCCCATTAAATGAGATGATCAGAAATGTGAATGATTTAAATTGATGATAATGTAAGGGCAAAAGAGAACTGAAAAAAAAAAAAAAATCTTGATGCCAGGTTAACACATTTCTAGCTGTGGAGTCTCTGCAAAGTGATGCTGTATTGACAGCTCCATGTTTAGTCCAAAATGTGAGTTGTTTAAAATGAAGGCCAAAGTATTTTCCCCCTTCTCTATATGCATTTTTAAACTCACAATGATGATATAATGGCCATATGCTGAGCAATTTAAAAAATATTCAGAATGTAGACCATATGGCAACAATTGCACGTCATTTTTGCTATTCGGTGCTCCAAATCTGCAGTTTGTCACACTCTTTATCTGTTTAATACAGCTGTAGCAATCTAATTAGTGGTTAAAAAATGTGGATTGACAGTGGAAGCTTATCTCAAATATTTTATTCTGCACACTGACATGTTTTATCTTACTCATAACACCACCATCCACTGAAAGAGCCATAAAGCAACCACTGCTGGCCAGGACTCTAAATCTGATGCTGCACTTTTAGATTAATGAAATGGTAAATGTTTTTTTTTTTTTTTTTTTTTTTTTTTTATGTTCCAGACCCTTTAAGGCTCCTGTGCGGTTTTATCTCTGTACTATTTCCAGTTTGCCTGCACACTACTCTGATCTATAGCTACAGCTCAGTGAGTAGCCTTATTCTCTTACAACAGAATGATTAAATCAAATATAACAAAATGCTAAAATACCCTTGGCCATATGAGCATTGTTTTCTTTATAATTTGCAGTTGTTTAATCAGTATCCCAGTGCAATATAAAATTGCATTGCAAATTTATTGTTATTAATTATTAAGATCCTATTGTCTTACTTACAATTTGTACATGTTCAATAAAGCCCCTCTACCAGTCAATCAATCATAAGCAATATTTGAATTTATGAGCTTTTGACAAGAGCGGAAGTTAGCTTTGAGCTAGCAGAAGTTAGCGTGCATGCTGATGTCCGTGAAATGTCTTGTAAATCCTTTCAGAGATGTGATCCTCACGTCAAGCAACCCAGTCCAGTCGAAGATTCAAGCTTCTCTACTATGGAAACCACCTGGGCAACGAGTCAAGACAGAAGTCAGACTACCAGAGCAAGAATTTTAGCTGAGAAAGCTTCTGTGATTTGAAGCGAAACATCCTCACGTCAAGCAACCCAGTCCAGTTGAAGATTCAAACTTCTCTACTATCCTTCCAGAGATGTTATTAGGTTACAAAAACAGCATTTTCAGTTTTAGAAGTGTTTATTTCTCGCTAGCTTTTACATATTATATGACAAAGTGGTTATATTTACACACAAATGAAATGGATTGCAGCTAGCCTGTGATGTCACCACACTAACATTCACAAACTATCACTTCAAAAGGTGTTATTAGGTTCCAAAAATAACATTTTCAGTTTTAGAAGTGTTTATTTCTTGCTAGCTTTTACATAGTATATAAGAAACGTCATATAAACACATAAATTAAGTGTTTTACAGAGACCTGCCACTCACGTCACGGTACCACTCTACTCTGATTGGCTGTCAGCCCCGCCACTCAAAAAATGGAACCGAATGAAACAGAATATGACTTTTTAACCTTTTAAAATAGGTCAAGGTTAGCCATCTTTGAACTTGTCCAAGATCTGTGTCCCAAGAATGTTCCCTGTGAATTTGAAGACTCTGGGAGTAACAGGACTGGACTTATGCTGAGCACAGACAGACGGACGGCAAGTCTTCGCGATACCAGATGGCCATATTTCATGGCCTCGGATAAAAATTAGATTTTGGTTCCTTCTGTTTGTGTATTGATTTGCAACATAATTTTGTTGTACTTGCTGTTCATTTTTGTGCACTCTAAAAAAGGAACTGCTGTCTCAATGAGAAAAATTGATGTAACAATTTGCAAACATTTTTTAAGTTATTTCAACTTTCAACTGAGTTAATGCCACAAGACCTCTCTAGTTAAGTTGAAATAACTTCAAAAAATCTATACAAATTGTTACATCACTTTTTCTCATTGAGACAGCGGTTCATTTTTTTAGACTGTGGATGAACACATCTGTAAAATACAGGGGCAGCCCTTGTCATAGGTGGCATAGGCAGTCACCTCGGGTGTTGAACACCAGAGGGCATCATCAACAAAACCATTTAAAAAAAAAAAAAAAAAAATAGCATTAAGAATGATGGAAATGTGATTTCTTGTGGCAACAAATAGCATCACTTCTTTTCCTTCTCTGCAGCAGAATGTCACAAAACATCATCAATAAAGGGTATGTTGCAACAACATTAAAGCTGTATGGTCTTTCAAATTTCACAAAACTGATAAAAATTTATTTTTTGCCAAAATCTGATCATTATAATGTAGGTTTCTTTTTTATCATGTTGCAAAATTACAGTTCATTTTAATGAAGAAAACATATGTATTTACATGAGGAGGATTCCATAGCAAATATATACAGTTAGGAGGGAAAACCTCCACCTCCAATCACACACTCGTGCAGCTCCTGTGAAACCACTTATCTGGTTTGGGGTGTGAGGCGAAGCCGTCGCAGTCCACACCAAACACCAATACCGCAGATAAGGACACCGTCACAGGAAAACGGCTGCAAATGAGATCAGACTATTAGTCACAGTTAAGCTTAGCAGAGAAATTACCTGAATGGTAGCTGATTTCTCGGCGGGGAGGTGGAGTTGCAGTCCGGCCTTTATGGTGGTGGTGATGAGTAGTGGATGAGTGACAGCTGGTACGGATGATGAGTGACAGCTGTCACTCCCGGTCGCTCCGACGCCCTCTCGTGCTTGAAGCCCGCACTTCAAGCAGGGCGCCATCTTGTGGTGGTGGGCCAGCAGTACCTCCTCTTCAGCGGCCCACACAACAGGACCCCCCCCCCTCAATGGGCGCCTCCTGGCGCCTGACCAGGCTTGTCCGGGTGATGGGTGTAGAAGTCGGCCAGGAGGGCCGGGTCCAGGATGAAGCTCCTCTTCACCCAGGAGCGCTCTTCGGGGCCATAACCCTCCCAGTCCACCAGATACTGGAACCCCCGGCCCTTTTGACGGATGTCCAGGAGCCGGAGTACTGTCCACGCGGGCTCCCCGTCGATGATCCGGGCAGGAGGCGGCGCTGGTCCCGGGGCACACAGTGGTGAGGTATGGCAGGGCTTGAGTCTTGACACATGAAACACGGGGTGTATCCGCAGTGAAGCTGGCAGCTTCAGCTTCACTGCGGCTGGACTGAGGACTTTGAGTATGGGAAATGGTCCGATGTACCTGTCCTTTAGTTTGTGGGATTCCACCTGCAGGGAGATGTCCTTAGTAGATAGCCAGACCTCCTGCCCGGGCTGCTATGCAAGGGCCGGGGAACACCGGCGGTCTGCATGGGCCTTAGCCCTCGTCCGGGCTCTGAGCAGGGCAGAGCGGGCGGTACGCCACACCCGCGGCACTTCCTCAGATGGGCCTGGACCGAGGGTACCCCGACCTCTCCCTCCACTAACGGAAACAATGGGGGCTGGTATCCCAAACACACCTCAAACGGGGAGAGGCCGGTGGCAGATGAGACTTGGCTATTATGAGCGTACTCGATCCAGGCCAGATGGTCACTCCAGGCCGTCGGGTGCGCGGAGGTCACGCAGCGGAGGGCCTGCTCCAGTTGCTGGTTCGTCCGCTCTGCCTGCCCGTTCGTCTGGGGGTGGTACCCAGACGAGAGACTGACGGTGGCCCCCAGTTCCCTGCAGAAACTCCTCCAGACTTGGGAGGAGAACTGAGGACCACGATCCGAGACAATGTCTGATGGAATCCCATGCAGACGCACGACGTGGTGGACCAGGAGGTCTGCAGTCTCCTGGGCCGTCGGGAGCTTCGGGAGGGCCACGAAGTGGGCTGCCTTGGAGAACCGGTCCACTATCGTTAAGATGGTGGTGTTGCCCTGGGACGGCGGGAGGCCCGTGACAAAGTCCAGGCCAATATGAGACCAGGGGCGACGAGGCACGGGTAGAGGCTGGAGAAGGCCTTGGGCCTTGTGGTGGTCGGCTTTGCCCCTGGCACAGGTGGTGCAGGCCTGGACATACTCCCGGACGTCGGCTTCCATAGACGCCCACCAGAAGCGCTGCCGGACCACTGCCACGGTCCTTCGCACCCCTGGATGACAGGAGAGCTTGGAACCGTGACAGAAGTCAAGGACCGCAGCCCTGGCCTCTGGTGGGATGTACAACTTGTCCTTCGGACCTGTCCCCGGGTCCGGGCTCCGTGTCAGGGCCTCCCGGACGGTCTCCTCCACGTCCCAGGTAAGAGTGGCCACGACAGTGGACTTGGGGATGATGGTGTCAGGAGGGTCTGACGGCTCGGTCTTGACCTCCTCTTCATGCACCCGGGACAGGGCTTCAGATCGTTGGTTTTTTGTCCCGGGGCGGTAGGTGATCCGGAAGTCAAAACGCCCGAAGAACAGCGACCAGCGGGCTTGCCTGGGGTTCAGACGCTTCGCGGTCCGGATGTACTCCAGGTTCCGATGGTCCGTGAAAACCGTAAATGGTACCGATGCTCCCTCCAACAGGTGTCTCCACTCCTCAAGAGCCTCCTTCACCACAAGACGTTCCTGATTGCCGACGTCATAGTTCCATTCAGCTGGGGTCAACCTGAGGGAAAAGTAGGCACATGGATGGAGAACCTTGTCGGACTCCCCGCTCTGGGATAGCACGGCTCCTATCCCTGAGTCAGAGGCGTCCACTTCAACTACGAACTGGTGCTTGGGATCGGGCTGCACCAGAACCGGTGCAGTCGAGAACCGGCGTTTCAACTCCCTAAACGCGGCTTTGCACCGATCCGACCAGGTGAAGGGGACTTTTGTGGAGGTCAGGGCTGTCAGGGGGCTAACTACCTGCCTGTAGCCCTTGATGAACCTCCGGTAGAAATTTGCAAAACCGAGGAACTGTTGTAGCTTCCTACGGTTCGTTGGTTGGGGCCAATCTCTCACCGCCGCAACCTTGGCCGGATCAGGGGCGACGGAGTTGGAGGAGATTATGAACCCCAGGAAAGACAAAGAAGTGCGGTGAAACTCACACTTCTCGCCCTTCACAAACAGCCGGTTCTCCAACAACCGCTGTAGGACCTGACGTACATGCTTGACATGGGTCTCAGGATCCGGAGAAAAGATGAGTATATCGTCTAGATATACGAAGACAAACCAATGCAGGAAGTCCCGCAAGACGTCATTAACCAATGCGTGGAACGTCGTGGGCGCATTGGTGAGGCCGAACGGCATGACCAGGTACTCAAAGTGACCTAACGGGGTGTTAAATGCCGTCTTTCACTCGTCTCCCTCCTGGATCCGAACCAGGTGATAAGCATTCCTAAGATCCAATTTCGTGAAAATTTGGGCTCCATGCAGGGGCGTGAACACTGAATCCAACAGAGGTAACGGGTATCGGTTGCGAACCGTGATCTCGTTCAGCCCTCTGTAATCAATGCATGGACGGAGTCCGCCGTCCTTCTTGCCCACAAAAAATAAACCAGCACCCATCGGGGAGGTGGAGTTCCGGATCAACCCGGCAGCTAACGAGTCCCGGATGTAGGTCTCCATTGATTCGCGTTCCGGACGTGAGAGGTTGTACAGCCTGCTGGACGGGTACTCAGCGCCCGGTATCAAATCAATGGCACAATCGTACGGACGGTGCGGGGGCAGCGTGAGTGCCAGATCCTTGCTGAAGACATCAGCAAGGTCGTGGTACTCGGCTGGCACCGCCGCCAGATTGGGGGGGACTAAAACCTCCTCCTTAGCTGTCACACCGGGTGGAACCGAGGATCCTAAACACTCCCGGTGGCAGGTTTCGCTCCACTGAACCACAACCCCAGACGGCCAATCAATCCGGGGATTGTGTTTTAACACCCATGGAAAACCCAAAATCACTCGGGAGGTAGAAGGTGTTACATAAAACATAATCTCCTCCCTGTGATTCCCATACACCACCAATGTCACTGGCTGTGTCTGGTGTGTGATTAGTGGAAGAAGGGTGCCATCTAGGCTCTCACTGCGGTATTGTATCACTTCCTGTTCCGGAGCACAGCGGTGTTTTTCTGTATCTGTTAGCTGTTTAATCTGCACAGTTAGATTGATCTAGTTATCTAGATTACGATTTGTTTCCCAGTGTAATCTTTACGTGCCTTAACTAAAGCACTCCTTCTGCTGAATCACCTCTAAATTATTTACACATTATTCACTTTGCGTGTTTTTAGGAATCCGCTAGGTTAGCGTAGCTACTAGCTCTTAGCCGATTTAGCATGGCGGCTTCTCCTGTCTCTCCCACACTTTTCTGCTCTGGGTGTGAAATGTTTAGTTATTTCTCGGCCTCCTTTAGCAGTAACGGTACTTGTAATAAGTGTAGCTTATTCGTAGCTTTGGAGGCCAGGCTGGGCGAATTGGAGACTCGGCTCCGCACCGTGGAAAATTCTACAGCTAGCCAGGCCCCTGTAGTCGGTGCGGACCAAGGTAGCTTAGCCGCCGTTAGTTACCCCCTGGCAGATCCCGAGCAGCCGGGAAAGCAGGCTGACTGGGTGACTGTGAGGAGGAAGCGTAGCCCTAAACAGAAGCCCTGTGTACACCGCCAACCCGTTCACATCTCTAACCGTTTTTCCCCACTCGACGACACACCCGCCGAGGATCAAACTCTGGTTATTGGCGACTCTGTTTTGCGAAATGTGAAGTTAGCGACACCAGCAACCATAGTCAATTGTCTTCCGGGGGCCAGAGCAGGCGACATTGAAGGAAATTTGAAACTGCTGGCTAAGGCTAAGTGTAAATTTGGTAAGATTGTAATTCACGTCGGCAGTAATGACACCCGGTTACGCCAATCGGAGGTCACTAAAATTAACATTAAATCGGTGTGTAACTTTGCAAAAACAATGTCGGACTCTGTAGTTTTCTCTGGGCCCCTCCCCAATCAGACCGGGAGTGACATGTTTAGCCGCATGTTCTCCTTGAATTGCTGGCTGTCTGAGTGGTGTCCAAAAAATGAGGTGGGCTTCATAGATAATTGGCAAAGCTTCTGGGGAAAACCTGGTCTTGTTAGGAGAGACGGCATCCATCCCACTTTGGATGGAGCAGCTCTCATTTCTAGAAATCTGGCCAATTTTCTTAAATCCTCCAAACCGTGACTATCCAGGGTTGGGACCAGGAAGCAGAGTTGTAGTCTTACACACCTCTCTGCAGCTTCTCTCCCCCTGCCATCCCCTCATTACCCCATCCCCATAGAGACGGTGCCTGCTCCCAGACTACCAATAACCAGCAAAAATCTATTTAAGCATAAAAATTCAAAAAGAAAAAATAATATAGCACCTTCAACTGCACCACAGACTAAAACAGTTAAATGTGGTCTATTAAACATTAGGGCTCTCTCTTCTAAGTCCCTGTTGGTAAATGATATAATAATTGATCAACATATTGATTTATTCTGCCTTACAGAAACCTGGTTACAGCAGGATGAATATGTTAGTTTAAATGAGTCAACACCCCCGAGTCACACTAACTGTCAGAATGCTCGTAGCACGGGCCGGGGCGGAGGATTAGCAGCAATATTCCATTCCAGCTTATTAATTAATCAAAAACCCAGACAGAGCTTTAATTCATTTGAAAGCTTGACTCTTAGTCTTGTCCATCCAAATTGGAAGTCCCAAAAACCAGTTTTATTTGTTATTATCTATCATCCACCTGGTCGTTACTGTGAGTTTCTCTGTGAATTTTCAGACCTTTTGTCTGACTTAGTGCTTAGCTCAGATAAG
Source organism: Thalassophryne amazonica (assembly GCF_902500255.1). NCBI lineage: Eukaryota > Metazoa > Chordata > Actinopteri > Batrachoidiformes > Batrachoididae > Thalassophryne > Thalassophryne amazonica. The sequence goes on from NC_047113.1 coordinate 69,736,918, forward strand.
ATAATTATAGTGGGCGATTTTAACATCCACACAGATGCTGAGAATGACAGCCTCAACACTGCATTTAATCTATTATTAGACTCTATTGGCTTTGCTCAAAAAGTAAATGAGTCCACCCACCACTTTAATCATATCTTAGATCTTGTTCTGACTTATGGTATGGAAATAGAAGACTTAACAGTATTCCCTGAAAACTCCCTTCTGTCTGATCATTTCTTAATAACATTTACATTTACTCTGATGGACTACCCAGCAGTGGGGAATAAGTTTCATTACACTAGAAGTCTTTCAGAAAGCGCTGTAACTAGGTTTAAGGATATGATTCCTTCTTTATGTTCTCTAATGCCATATACCAACACAGTGCAGAGTAGCTACCTAAACTCTGTAAGTGAGATAGAGTATCTCGTCAATAGTTTACATCCTCATTGAAGACAACTTTGGATGCTGTAGCTCCTCTAAAAAAGAGAGCTTTAAATCAGAAGTGCCTGACTCCGTGGTATAACTCACAAACTCGTAGCTTAAAGCAGATAACCCATAAGTTGGAGAGGAAATGGCGTCTCACTAATTTAGAAGATCTTCACTTAGCCTGGAAAAAGAGTCTGTTGCTCTATAAAAAAGCCCTCCGTAAAGCTAGGACATCTTTCTACTCATCACTAATTGAAGAAAATAAGAACAACCCCAGGTTTCTTTTCAGCACTGTAGCCAGGCTGACAAAGAGTCAGAGCTCTATTGAGCTGAGTATTCCATTAACTTTAACTAGTATGACTTCATGACTTTCTTTGCTAACAAAATTTTAACTATTAGAGAAAAATTACTCATAACCATCCCAAAGACGTATCGTTATCTTTGGCTGCTTTCAGTGATGCCGGTATTTGGTTAGACTCTTTCTCTCCGATTGTTCTGTCTGAGTTATTTTCATTAGTTACTTCATCCAAACCATCAACATGTTTATTAGACCCCATTCCTACCAGGCTGCTCAAGGAAGCCCTACCATTATTTAATGCTTCGATCTTAAATATGATCAATCTATCTTTGTTAGTGGCTATGTACCACAGGCTTTTAAGGTGGCAGTAATTAAACCATTACTTAAAAAGCCATCACTTGACCCAGCTATCTTAGCTAATTATAGGCCAATCTCCAACCTTCCTTTTCTCTCAAAAATTCTTGAAAGGGTAGTTGTAAAACAGCTAACTGATCATCTGCAGAGGAATGGTCTATTTGAAGAGTTTCAGTCAGGTTTTAGAATTCATCATAGTACAGAAACAGCATTAGTGAAGGTTACAAATGATCTTCTTATGGCCTCGGACAGTGGACTCATCTCTGTGCTTGTTCTGTTAGACCTCAGTGCTGCTTTTGATACTGTTGACCATAAAATTTTATTACAGAGATTAGAGCATGCCATAGGTATTAAAGGCACTGCGCTGCGGTTGTTTGAATCATATTTGTCTAATAGATTACAATTTGTTCATGTAAATGGGGAATCTTCTTCACAGACTAAAGTTAATTATGGAGTTCCACAAGGTTCTGTGCTAGGACCAATTTTATTCACTTTATACATGCTTCCCTTAGGCAGTATTATTAGACGGTATTGCTTAAATTTTCATTGTTACGCAGATGATACCCAGCTTTATCTATCCATGAAGCCAGAGGACACACACCAATTAGCTAAACTGCAGGATTGTCTTACAGACATAAAGACATGGATGACCTCTAATTTCCTGCTTTAAAATCAGATAAAACTGAAGTTATTGTACTTGGCCCCACAAATCTTAGAAACATGGTGTCTAACCAGATCCTTACTCTGGATGGCATTACCCTGACCTCTAGTAATACTGTGAGAAATCTTGGAGTCATTTTTGATCAGGATATGTCATTCAAAGCGCATATTAAACAAATATGTAGGACTGCTTTTTTGCATTTACGCAATATCTCTAAAATCAGAAAGGTCTTGTCTCAGAGTGATGCTGAAAAACTAATTCATGCATTATTTCCTCTAGGCTGGACTATTGTAATTCATTATTATCAGGTTGTCCTAAAAGTTCCCTAAAAAGCCTTCAGTTAATTCAAAATGCTGCAGCTAGAGTACTGACGGGGACTAGAAGGAGAGAGCATATCTCACCCATATTGGCCTCTCTTCATTGGCTTCCTGTTAATTCTAGAATAGAATTTAAAATTCTTCTTCTTACTTATAAGGTTTTGAATAATCAGGTCCCATCTTATCTTAGGGACCTCGTAGTACCATATCACCCCAATAGAGCGCTTCGCTCTCAGACTGCAGGCTTACTTGTAGTTCCTAGGGTTTGTAAGAGTAGAATGGGAGGCAGAGCCTTCAGCTTTCAGGCTCCTCTCCTGTGGAACCAGCTCCCAATTCAGATCAGGGAGACAGACACCCTCTCTACTTTTAAGATTAGGCTTAAACTTTCCTTTTTGCTAAAGCTTATAGTTAGGGCTGGATCAGGTGACCCTGAACCATCCCTTAGTTATGCTGCTATAGACGTAGACTGCTGGGGGGTTCCTATGATGCACTGTTTCTTTCTCTTTTTGCTCTGTATGCACCACTCTGCATTTAATCATTAGTGATCGATCTCTGCTCCCCTCCACAGCATGTCTTTTTCCTGGTTCTCTCCCTCAGCCCCAACCAGTCCCAGCAGAAGACTGCCCCTCCCTGAGCCTGGTTCTGCTGGACGTTTCTTCCTGTTAAAAGGGAGTTTTTCCTTCCCACTGTAGCCAAGTGCTTGCTCACAGGGGGTCGTTTTGACCGTTGGGGTTTTACATAATTATTGTATGGCCTTGCCTTACAATATAAAGCGCCTTGGGGCAACTGTTTGTTGTGATTTGGCGCTATATAAAAAAATTGATTGATTGATTGATTGATCTAGTGCCCGCACCGACAATGGTGACGGTAAGGCCACTATAGGGAGCCCAACCTCCTTTGCCCATCTGCTATCCAGCAGATTCACCTCCGACCCCGTGTCCACCAGTGCTGGGGCGTGAAGGGTTAGATCCCCACTCAGGATCGTGACTGGGATACGTGCAGATCGTCGGGGTCTCCCCACATGGGTGTTGTGACCCACCCTTAGCCCAGTCTCTAAGGACGAGTGCTGCTGTTTTGACCGTTTGGGGCATTCTCTCTGTGTGTGCTCGGTAGAGCTGCAGAGAAAACACTCTCCATGGATCAGCCTCCTTTGTCTCTGATCTGATCGCTCTTTGGCCCTGCTCATTTCCCTAGCAACGTCAGCAGGGGGAGCTGTCGTCACGTGGAGAGCCCTGGCAGCGGAGCGTGGGGAAGTCGGCTCCCTTTCGGACCCGGGAGGAAGAGGGACGGCTTGTGCCTGACCATGCCCTTCGTCTCGCTCCCGTCGGTGTTCTGTTAATTTGTTGTCTAACCGTATAACCAGGTCCATAAGCCCATCTAAATCCCGCGGCTTGTCCTTCGCCACCAGGTGCTCCTTAAGGACCAGAGACAGTCCGTTTACAAAGGCGGCGCGGAGCGCAACAGCATTCCAGCTGGCTCGCGCTGCCGCGATGCGGAAGTCGACTGCATACTTCGCTGCGCTCCGACGCCCCTGCCGTATCGACAGCAGCGCGCTTAATGGTCTCGCCTCTATGAGGGTGGTCGAACACCTGTCGGAACTCCCTCACAAACTCAGTGTAAACCGTTAGGAGCCATGAATTCTGCTCCCAGAGCGCAGTAGCCCAGGCGCGTGCCTCTCCTCGAAGCAAATTTATAACGTAAGCCACCCGGCTAGCGTCTGACGCGTACATGACGGGACGCTGTGAAAAGACGAGCGAGCACTGCATCAAGAAGTCCGCGCACGTCTCCACACAGCCTCCGTACGGCTCCGGAGGGCTTATGTATGCTTCAGGGGAAGGTGGGGAGGTTCGTTGAACGACCAGCGGAATGTCTGTCTCTGGCACACGGCCAGCAGGAGGAGGTACTGCAGCAGCGCCCTGAGCATGCGCTTCCACCTGGGCGGTGAGAGCCTCCATCCTACGATTAAGAATAATGCTCTGCTCTGTAACTAAGTCCAACCGAGGGGTAAAGGCGGTTAAGATGTGCTGCAGCTCACCCAACACGCCTCCTGCTGGCGTGTGTGCACCTCGCTCTTCCATTGGCTGTTCAAGCGATGGTTGACGCCCCTCGGGATCCATGACGCTGGCCGAGAAATCCTGTTGTGAAAGTGTCGTGACACGGAGGGCGTTAATGAACGGACAATGGATAAGCCAAAAGTAGCAATTTAATGTTGTGAATCACACAACGACGTACAGACAATAACAATATGGTGGACTGTCAATTATACACCAGGTGACGTGTGGGCAGGCTCGACGATAGAAGACGCCTGGCGAGAGAAGAGCCGGATTCCACACAGCTTCCACCACCAACGGAGCTGAAGAACACCGGAGCCGCCAAGCCCTGCGCCCCAGGTGGCCGCTGTCTTCAGCAGTCAGACCCGGTACTGCTGGCAGAGAACAGAGACAGTCCTGATGAGTGTGAGTTTGCACACTCAGTAATCCCACAGTCTGTATACAGTTAGGAGGGAAAACCTCCACCTCCAATCACACACTTGTGCAGCTCCTGTGAAACCACTTATCTGGTTTGGGGTGTGAGGCGAAGCCGTCGCAGTCCACACCAAACGCCAATACCGCAGATAAGGACACCATCACAGGAAAATGGCTGCAAATGAGATCAGACTATTAGTCACAGTTAAGCTTAGCAGAGAAATTACCTGAATGGTAGCTGATTTCTCGGCGGGGAGGTGGAGTTGCAGTCCGGCCTTTATGGTGATGGTGATGAGTAGTGGATGAGTGACAGCTGGTACGGATGATGAGTGACAGCTGTCACTCCCGGTCGCTCCGATGCCCTCTCGTGCTTGAAGCCCGCACTTCAAGCAGGGCGCCATCTTGTGGTGGTGGGCCAGCAGTACCTCCTCTTCAGCGGCCCACACAACATTTTCCTTCATTCTTTTGAGATTTCCTGTGACCTGGCCCACTTGTTTGTTGCATGTACCTGGGGTGTGCATGCTAACATCCATAAGATGCGTTGTAAATCAATTCAGAGGCGTTATCTGGTTATAAAAAAACATTGCTGTCCCCGGGCACCGGACTGTGGCTGCCCACTGCTCCTAATGGTTGGATTGTTTTTAACTGTAATTAGGATGGGTTAAATGCAGAGGACAGATTTCATTGTTTGCATGTTTAATGGCAATAAAAAGGCTTTTCTTCTCTTCTTATTTTGTTCAAACTAGCAGCCGGCTGATGCCACGCTGACTTTCTTTACGCCAACTGGCAATCGCTATGTCCTTCCCAGAAACCTCACGCAGACTGAGGGAAGCCCCCACGTGATTTATGACGTCGCAACCAAACATATGTAATGGTGTCTGATCACTTGAATTTCTTGCCTTCAGGGGTCAAGATTCAAAATTGATTCCAGACAACGCTAATTGACCATATTGGAAAAATCATGTCATGAGTCCCTTATTTAAATGCTAAGGAATAAAGTTATAGTAGTGCCAAAGAAAGTTATTTTTATGTCTTTAAAAGCCATAGGCCATTCAGCTTTAACCCAAACAGCTTTTTAATTACAGTAATAAACATCCTGCACACTCTAACATGATGGCTCATCCTTTTAAGCCGAGGAAGCAGTGCTTATAAATAAATAAATCACAAACACAATAAAAACACACATGGGTCAAAATGTTTAATAGTTGAACACTTGACTGTGTTGGTCAAAGAAAAAAGGGTGAGGCCGGGGGGCGGGGGGCGTAAAACCTCACCTTGGGCACCACCATTGACAGAGCCGGCCCTGGCCAAATACACAACAGTAATTTCAGTTTATGGTTAGTGCATGGTAAAGTTAGAGTAACAAAACTACCCGTTTGTATGTGCAACTTAAAGTGCTGGTATGTCATACATGTGGGTCCCAACCTCCAGCGACAGTCTGAATGTCCTTCTCTGTAGCAATTCTGGGACAATGCAAACAGGAAAAGCTGGGCATGCTGAACTAATCGGGGTCACATTGAACACAAATATCAAGCAGGCCAGACAATGACCAAACTCAACACCAGAATCAAAGAAAATCTAGAGTGCAAGGAAAACAGACTGACAAACATTTTTAGTTCTAAAACACGCTGAGATCACAGCTGTTAAACTGAGGTGAAGACCTGAAACAATCTGAAAAAAACTGTGATTGCTTGACTGCTTAAATACAAAAGGAAATTTCAGGATGATTGATGGCAGTGGTAACATTATTGCACTTTTTATTTAGGCATTTTGAGGGGCAGAAGACACATGCCAGACTCTTATTTATAGACTTTTCCTCAGCATTCAATACCATCCAACCCTTTCTGCTTGCTGATAGGCTCCTCCATCATTTTAAACTTGATCCTCACCTGATTAGTTGGATAACTGACTTTTTAACTCACAGGTCACAGTGTGTGAGAGTTAACGGTGTTTTTTCTCATGTTCTCTCCTCTTCTACTGGCTCTCCTCAGGGTTGCTGCTTGTCACCCCTGCTCTTTATTTTGTACACTAATGAGTGCTGTAGCAGCGTCAGTAACAGACACATCTTAAAGTTTGCTGATGATACAGTTATTGTTAGTCTTCTTCAGGGAGATGAGCAGGACCATGGGCCTGCTGTTGATGACTTTGTCTCTTGGTGTGAGGAGTCTTTTCTGGAGTTGAATGTGTCAAAAACTAAAGATATGATTATTGATTTTAGGAAGTCTATCTCTTTTCCGTCATCAACTGTTATTAAAGATGCTGGTGTTGAGATGGTGGAGAGCTACAAATATTTGGGTGTGGTCTTTGATAATAAACTTTGCTTCGAACCTCATGTTGATGTTATCTCCAAAAAGGTTCAGCAAAGATTGTTCTTTTTGAGGAAAATGAGAACCTTCCAGGTTTCTTCTGAGATGATGACTCTCTTTTATAGAAGTTTTACTGAATTGGTTTTGACTTTTTGTATTGTTGCATGGTTTGGAAATTTGAATTGTTCCAATAAGAGTCGTCTTGGCAGTCTTGTCAAAACTGCTGGAAATATCTCAGGAAGTCAGCAGGCCGGGGTAATGTCTATTTATAACAGACAGGTCCTGAGAAAGGCTAATGCTATTCTGGATTGTCCTAATCACCCACTGAAAAAAGAGTTTGAGCTTCTGCCCTCAGGTCATCGTTTTAGGGCTCCTATGAGGAGGACTAAAATATTTCAGGTCTCGTTTATCCCCAGTGCAATTTTATTACTTAATGGCAATTAGCCTTTGATGTTCTTGTTTATTTTGCACTACTATTGCTTATTTGCACATCCACATATTGCACTTTTGCAATACTTTGTTTTGGCATGGATTCTGGATTGAATATTTGACATTGTATGGGTATTGTTTTTATTGTTTTTATTATTTTATTATGTTTGATTTTAGACTTTTAATTGGGTCTTTTTTTTCACTGTTAATATTGTTATCTTTGTGTACCTTGTCTTTTGTGTGCTCCTGCTGCAATACTAATTTCCCTTTACGGGACAATAAAGAAATTCTGATTCTGATTCTGATTCTGGCAGGTGTGACAATCAGGTGGACTGAGTTAAAAAAAACTGAAAACATGAAGGTTTTAGAGGTTGCAGGTTTTTATTGCGACAGATCTCCTCAACAGGTGGTTTCACTAATGAGCACCAGAGTGAGCTGAGAGGAGGAGTTCATCAGTGAAATCGCCAGTGGAGTCAATAAAATGCAACAAAACCCTGCACCCTCAAAGCATATAGTTCCACACAGAGCTGGGCCCGATTTTTCATACATCTCAACAAGATCCCAGAGCAACCCGTAGTTGACAAGGGTGTGTATATATATATATACGTATTGATGCTGAAAACCATGACCAACACTTTGATGATGGAGGAGAGGGTAAAATTTTTAATCCCAGTAACAGCTGCTGAAAGGCTATTAGGAATGTACTGAGCTGATTATCAGTAAAGTAAATGTCCCAAATGCTTGGGGGGAGGGATTTGTTTAAACATCTAAATAATAATTTTCCTACTACTGAAATTCCAGTATAAAAGGCACATATTTTAACTGAAGGACAAAATAAAACTGAAAAACACATTTGAGTAAGAGAGTCAAAGTAGCAGAATAAAATTTCAAATGATGAAAAGGTGACAAATGTGTGTTCTTTTTATTTATTCAGTGTTGCAACAGTTGTGTGATTTGTCATTTATCAGGACTTTTTGGTTCATTTCCTAAAATTCAGAGTAAGTACCAGTGCCCCAAGGACCCGGGAACATACGGAAATATTAAAATAATATAATCATAATAATGAAAAGATTCCCTCAGGACAGTTGTACTACATCCCTAAGAGTAAGGAGTCAAATGATCTTGGGATAAAGGATACATGGGATAAAGCCTGCTCATGAGGAAGGTTGACCTCATGACAAGTAATTCAATACATATTTTGAAGAATTAACTCAATCAGGACCATGCCAATTCATCAACAACTTAACCTAGCTAAAATGGCAACCCAGTAAATATCTTTTTTCAGTCTTTCGAGTCTTTTTTTGAGCCTTTACTACAATGGCACTGAAGGAGAGACAACAAACAGGGGGAGAAACATACAGCAAAGGTCTCCCAAACCAGGATTAAAACATAGGGACACTATAAACTGCATTCTACAACATTTGGAGCCTTTCAACCACCAGCTCCTCTGATCTTGCATCCTTTAAATGAACTATGGAGAATACCTTTCTGATCGGTACAAAAGTGCAGTGGGTACTTTTTTCTATAAGTTTGATCATTCTGCCACATTTTATGAAGATGAGCCAGAAGCATTTTAAAACAATTATCAAAGTGTGGAATAACAGCACATCCAGCTATGAAAAGGTTTAAATCCTCTGAGTTCAACTGATGTCCAACTCTGTTGTGATGTTTTTACGAATGGATCAGCTACAGAATGTCACAGAGGCTTCATTTAACTTCTTCCTGAAACTAGTGTCACCTCTAGTTTCATTCCTTGTTCTTGATGATCATTGCCTCACAGACAAATGGTGACACAAACATTCAGAAGGTCACATGGGTCTGTCTGTCTTGCTCTCTCTCTCTCTGCCACTTCAACAGGCTCATTCAGAACACACTGTCACTCTGTTCATTCACACTGCTGCTAAACCCTCATAAATGCTACAAAAACATTCTGTCCTGTACTTGTGTATTTAGTCCTACCTCAAGTGCATACTTTCCTAAAAAAAAAAAAAAAAAAAAAAAGCAATTGGAGTCAGTGGGTATAGCAAATAATGAATTCATTTACAGAAATATACAATTTTCTTCATGTTACATTATTTTTGTGAGCAAAAGAGTTTGGTGAACCCATATCCAGTACTAAAACAGTTCATCCGCATGAATACATTTTTATTTTCAAGAAAGATTTTTAGACTTTTCTAAAAAATGCATTTAACTTTTTCAGGTTTGCAGCCAAAGTATTTCTACATACCATATTGTAGACACAAATGTGACACATACTCTGAAAGCTGGGATTATTATGAACATGTTGTTATGCAACACATGGGCATTACAAAAAAAAGTGAAAAAAAAATGAAGACGCTTTAAATAGGAATTACTGAAAACATGGTAAAATCTAGAAAATACCCCTGAACTCCAGAGGGTTAAAACAAGGATAATACTTACCGTAACCTGCCTCACTGAACACAACCTCAGACTTCCAAAGTGTAATCTACAGTATCATGTTTGATATCAGTGTACATGAAGACCTTGTTGAGTACATGCATTAACTAGGTTTCAGAGGCTTTCAGTGGCCAAAATTCAAACTGAAACCTTCAAAATCAAATCCAGAATTAAAAATTAAATATGCACCCAACATTACTTTGGTCCAAGGTCTCAGGAAGGTTAACATGTACGTTGATTGAAGCAGTTCCTAGACCTGCTCTGTATCATAAAAAGACCTGCAATTTACATGCAGCTTCTGGTCAATACCAAAATGTATTCTCAATTCAACTGATCATTCGAGCAGCTTTTCTGGTGACTGGTTATAAATCTTCTGAGTAAAGTAAATAGAGATCCCATCAACATATGTTTGCAGATGCATGATCTGTGGCTGCATCTGGGACAGAAATGAAAAAAAGGTGTAAAAAATATTGTTATATTTTCCAAAAGTAGAAACAGTATGCCTATGGAAAAGGAAAGCAAAAAAAAAAACTTTGCATGGAAGTCCGCCCACATGAAAACATCAATTAACAAAGCTTCGTATGGGGGCCTTGGCTTCTCCACTCATCTCAAAGTGTGAACAGAATTCATCATAACCAGCTCCTCTCACCCTCTGCTTGTCTGAGAAAAACACCCACACACGTTCCTTGCTTCATTTAGTCGGTGTCTGTCTCTCTCATCTATGTGCACAAACACACAAAAGTGTTGCACTTTGGTTGCCATGGGAATGCAGGGATTGGACTGACCTAATTAGACAGCCATGCAGTGATAAAATATGCACATCAGGCCCTTTAGTGCAATTGCAACCATACAGTACAGGTCAAAGAATAGTGCTATAAGCATTAGGACAATCTACAGCAGCTGTTACAACCTGCCTGCTGATTTTTAAAAGGCTTGACTCAGCTGTCAGTCAGTGCCAGGCTTGTGCGTAGCAGTGAATTCTGTGAGAGCTGGTGGTTGGAGATGAGCAGGAGGGTTGCAGAGGGGAGTGAGAGGAGATCGAGGCAGATGGAGCAAGTGAGAGTGAATGCGGGTGGAAAAGAGGTGCAGTGAAATAATTAGTGATTGTTACACTCTCAACACTTTATGTGTTGCCACTGTATGATAAACAGAAGTTTTAGACAAGATTCAGGACCTGCAAAGTTTGTTTGCCCAACATAATGACAAATGTCTATAGTTTGCTTTATCTACACCATTAATCGTTACTTACTCCATAGTTTATGGGCCTGTCACACCTTTACGATTTAGCTTGCGTATGCCAACGTATTAAAAATAGGCCTAATATGCTGTTGTACAGCTAATAAGTTATGGGTAAGTTTTATATAAGTTGAGAGCACATTGAGGCATGCTGGTATATGTCATAGTACTGCGACCTTGTTGAAAGGTTTTGAGCAAGCACGTTTTTGACGCATGTCAGCATATGCCTGATACATCCCGCGTACACAGGCCATAAGTTGTAGATAAGTTATGCAATTGTTGACACACATAAGTTACTCATAAGTTGAAATGTGTCCATTGATGCTGTCCATTGAGTAAATATAACGTCTTAATCTGACCTGTTCATTTCAGTTGGATTCATCATCACAGCCTGACAAAAATTTATCCACAAAAATTGTCCTGATTTTGGAAAACAACCTGTGAAAATACTTTAGTTTCTTGTCATGGCTGAAAAAAATGCAGCGTTTTGAAAGACATCTCTTTGTGTTTGTCTGCTCTTGGTGTGTTTCTCAGTCAGAACCACACACCACTGGCACTTTGTGTCACAACAAGAAAATTAACTTATTTTATAAGTTGAAAGAGTCACAGCGCCTCATTCATTCACGCCAGTGTTTATCACAGATATCAGTCAATTCTTCAGCATTCTGCATGCAATGAAAATAAATCCCATCATCCACCAAGACAATCCACCAAGACAAGACAACAGAAATTGCCTCAGTGCATAATTCTGGAACATTTGTAAACATTAGATCAAGCAGAGTTGCTGAGCAAGTTCCATCAGCTTTTACATGTATTCTAGTGTATTTACTGACAAGTTGTGACAAATTACAAATTTTAGCAGTTGAAGATAATTTATCTTTTAAAGCACAACTTTCAGCTTTGAAATCAATATTTAGATCTCCTAAAAAATACATTTCATTTTCTTTATCACATACACCATCTAACATTTCACATAGTTGGTCAAGATACATTACTGGAGCATTTGGTGGTCTGTAACAGCACCCAAGCAGCACAGGTTTTAAATGAGGTAATTGTAACTGAATCCACATAATTTCAATTCCTTGAATATTAAGATCATTTCGGATTTTAACTGGAATATGACTTTGAACATAACAAGCTACTCCTCCACCATTTAAATTTCGATCTAATCTATAAAAATTATATCCATATATACTTAAAGAGGAGCTGTTAATAGTTGAGTCCAAATGGGTTTCTGACAATGCAAATACATGTAAATTATACTCCCGTATTAAATTAAAAACTTCATTCACTTTGTTCCTTAAACTGCACACATTCAAATGAGCTATTTTAAATCCCCTTTTATCTAACATAAAATTCATCCAATGTTCTTGCTATAATTTTACCTTTAATGTTACATAGAGCTTTCATAACAAATAAACATTGATAATCACACATCCATTCAACCACACACACTCTCACACATAAATTCACCATGTAATGAAAACAAATATCAACTGAGCTACGCCTGCTCTGAATACATTAATAATAAGAAAGAAAAACATATAGGCTTTTAGAACTAAGGTTGATTACTTCCATCATCAAAATTAGTCCTTAACTTATGTTTCCATATCTAAGATTAAGTGCCTCCTGCGCTCAGTCCCAATAGACCTAGGCCCATTAGTCCCATGTGTCCCAACATGTGTCCTCATCCCCACTTGTCTCTGGAACTTGAGTTCATCCAGTGTTATTTATCCCTGGCTCAATGACAGTTTTGACATAGGTGTCCGCCGCACTGTGCTCTGTGAACTTTTTTGTCTCACCTCTGAATGTTATTATCAGCGTGGCTGGATGAAACATCCCGTGCCTTACTCCAGCATCCCGCAGTTTTGTCCTGATCTCCTGAAAACTGGCTCGTTTCTTTGCCATCTCTGCAGTCAGGTCCAGGAAAATCCTCAGTTTCATTCCTCGAATGTGTAGCACCCCCTCTTTTTTCGCAATTTTCAGAATCTCCTCTTTCATCAATCTTTTCTGGAGGCGCACAATCATTGCTCGTTCCTTGACTTTCCCCGCTGGGCCAACCCGGTGCGCCATTTCCACCTCTGGCTCCAACTGTAACTTCTCTTCAAACAATTTTTTAAACAACTTGAACACATAGTTGGTCGGATTACCCTTTTCAATGTCCGTTGTTAAACCAAATACGCGCACATTCTGTTTTCGACTGTATATTTCCAGCCGTTCTGCTTTATCTTTAAGTTCCACATTGGCTTTACACAGCCCCCTCAGACACTGTCTCCAACTTTGCCACTCGCTCCTCCATTGTCAAAAAGGTTTCGTCCACTTCATCAAGCCTTTTTTACGCAACCAGAAATGTCATCTTTAATACTTTTATATTGAGATTAGTGACCCTGCAAGGCTTGTGACAAATGTGGTTGTGGAATCCATTAGCTTAGCGGGGAATTTAGTGCAGAAAATCCACTATGGTGATAGTGCAGTTTATTTGCCAGAGAGGGAATTTCAACAAGTTGAGACTGTGGCCTGCTTCCGTAGTCGTGTCCATAAAAATCATAGAGGGATATGCTTTCCAAACTTAATACCCATTACTATATTGGATGATGTTGAAATTGAGGATGGCCGAGTGGTTGTTCCAGCAATAGCAAAGATTCTGTGTCTGCTACCTACAATGCGCATGGAATGTCTCAAACCTAAACCTACTTCTAGGCATCTTATATATGCTACTCTGGAACCACCCCTAAACCCAAACAGTTCAACTGTCAACCCCACTGAGGTCCTTAGACTGGGTATCATTAACATAAGATCACTGTCCTCAAAATCATTGTTGATCAATGATCTAATTTTTGATCATCACTTAGATATGATTGGGCTATGTGAAACCTGGCTTAAACCTACAGCTGTCCTCCCCTTAAATGAGGCCTGCCCACCAGCATATACATTTAGTCACATCTCTCGTGATGTGAAGCAAGACGGGGGTGTTGCTCTTATTTATAAATATAGGTTTAGCTTATTACCTGTTGGGGGTTACAAATATAACTTGTTTGAGCATCTGATTCTCCGCTCTGCTCAGGATATTACACATTGGCAAGGTCAGAAGAATAAAAATCAGTCAGATTACTTTGTCACTGTATATAGGCCTTCTGGCCCATATTCTGAATTCTTAGATGAATTTGGTGTGTTCATCTCTAACTTGTCAACTAGTGTAGATAACATTCTGATCACTGGTGACTTTAGCATTCATATAAATAAGCCTTCTGATCCCCTCTGAAAATCATTTATGGAAATTAGGATTTCGGCAATGCACTCGGGATTCGACGCACATTAGTGAAAATACCCTGGATCTGGTTCTCGCACGTGTTATTGCTGTCACGAATATTGACATCATGCCTCTTACATCAGTGGTGTCTGATCACTCACTTATTAAGTTTATAGTTTCGCTGCCGTGTTTAGTGGAACAACAACCTTATATATCATTACGGCGATGCATCAATTCCTCAACTAAGACTGATGAGCTACCTACTACTCTGATTTGATCAACAAAAACAAGCATAACTCAAAGTTCTTGTTCGACACGGTGGCAACACTTATGCATGGACAACCACCTGTAGTTCGCTCTCCTTTTACAGCACAAGATTTCCTGGATTACTTTGGGAAGAAAATAGAAGACATCAGGTTAAACATATCCCGGCATGACTTAACCCAGCCACTACACCCTGCTACTGAGGTGGGCGCCACTACTGAGGAATTACCTAGATTTACAGAATTTGATAGTATCTCACTAGGCATGCTGACAAAACTTGTAATGTCAACAAAAAGCACAACCTGTTTATTTGACCCTATACCAACAAAAGTGTTAAGAAAATATCATTCCACAGTGACGGCTCTCACTAAAGTGGTGAATGATCTTATGCTTACAATGGATTCGGACACCACTACGGTTCTGTTGCTGTTAGATCTCAGTGCTGCATTTGATACAGTGGATCATCATATTCTACTTGATAGGCTGGAAAATCATTTTGGGATTGCTGGGAGTGCCCTTGCATGGCTGACGTCATACTTGACCAGTCGTTCTCACCGTGTTTTTTACAGTAACACTACCTCTAACCATAGTGATATGACATTTGGGGTTCCACGGGGGTCTGTCTTAGGCCTCCTGCTTTTCTCCCTTTATATAGCACCCCTTGGACACATATTGCGGCGTTTTGGGATTACCTTTCACTGCAATGCAGATGATACTCAGTTATACATGCCGATAACTGCTGGTAATCTCGTTCACATAAAATCCTTAGAAGATTGCCTTGCAGCAGTGAGAAGTTGGATGTCTACAAACTTCCTACTTTTAAACTCTGATAAGACTGAAATTATGGTTCTTGGTCCAGTGAAACATCGGCATCAATTTGACCAGTTAACGCTCAGCCTCGGCCGTGTGTCATACATCACACTGACAAAGTGAGGAACCCTGGGGTAATTTTTGATCCTTCATTGTCCTTTGGCCTCCACATTAGAAATATTACTAGGACTACTTTCTTCCACCTGTGAAATATAGCGAAGATTTGTCCCATCCTGTCTATGGCTGATGCTGAGAGCTTTCTCTTATCGTGCCCCTGTTCTGTGGAATGATCTCCCTGTGTCAATAAAACAGTCAGATTCTGTGGAGATTTTCAAGTCCAGACTTAAGACGCACTTATTTTCCCTTTCATATAGCTAGCATACTGGTACAGTTTTGTTTTACACTTTTTATTCTTTTAATTCATTTATTAGTAATTGGAGCGGGCTGCGGCCTCAACTTTACCTAAATTCTGGGTCTTTTAGTGAAGTTTAGGGCTAGTGGCCGGTGATCACCTTAGTATTTCTCTTTTTTCTTGTTGTTTAATGCTGGAAAATTATACAGTATTTTTTGTCTTTCTAATGCCTGATTCTGTTTTTTCTTTGTTTAAGGTGCAGCTCCATCCAGAGATGGGAGTTGTATTTGGGTTGGCGATCCTCCTGTCCTGTGCGCCAATAGCATTTCTTGTATATTCGTCCGTGAATTGTTCTGTGAATTGTTCTGTGAATTGTTCTATATTTTATGTTTGTAGCATGGCCCAAGCAGAGGGTCACTCCTTTGAGTCTGGTCTGCTTGAGGTTTCTTCCTCAGAGGGAGTTTTTCCTTACCACTGTTGCTCTGGGGGTTGGTAAGGTTAGACCTTACCTGTGTGAAGCGCTTTGAGGCAACTCTTGTGATTTGACGCTATATAAATGAAAATAAATTGAAATTGAAATTCTGTTCTATTCATGGACTCCACCTTTGCTTCCTCTGGTTATTTATGTGTAACAAATACATTAAACATTATTTTTTTCATGGAGAAATGTATATTTTTTAAAAGGAGCCCAGTTGTTTTTGTTTAGGCATTTTATCACATTAGCCATCAAAAGGTTGGACATAGGGCATTCAATGTATTATGGTATTAATTTACAACATATTTTCATGGTATGCTTCATGTTCCTGCTGACTGCCTGAAATGACAATAATAAATGACTAAATGACTTATGTATGGCCATAGCAGATGGTCACCCCAGCGAGTCTGGTCTGCTTGATTTTTCGTATAATCTTTACCACGATTGCCCATGTGCTTGCTCATGGGCTAGACCTTTTGGTTTCACTTTGAGATGACGTATTGTGATTTATTGTTGTATAAAACATTGCAGTCTTTAAGTCATATAATAATCTCTTTCATAACGTTTATTACAATAGATGGCACAACTCTGTGGGAAACTTAACCACTATTGTAATAATTATTTGCACGGTGACTCATATTTGACAAGAATCTATAGACATACTCATATTTATTATTGACATGAATATGTAACATTTATGACAATAGTGGTTGATTTAGCTGAACATTTCCACCTGTTATTGAAATAAATATAACAATAGTGACAGCTATTATAGGAGCAGTTAAAACAGTTTTTTTTTACTTCAAAGGTCTTAAACATGGGGTGTGTGTGTGGGGGGATTGTTGTGAATGTCAAAATGTTTCTGCTATTTTTAAAATGATATAATTGTAGAAGTAGGAAAATGTCCAAATTAATTCAAATTAGTTTTATAAAAAGCTGTTTCAGACAAATATGAAATGTGAGCCACTGCACTGTATCCGAACGCTTTTGACTTTTTTAAATAACGGTTTTTAAAATAGACACAAGTGACATCTTTAGATGAGGTTTGCTTTTAACTGCTGTAAGACACAGAATCACAGTCAGGTTGACACTAATGACGTGTTGCATGACACAGCAAAATCAACAATTCTCTATGCTCTAGTCTTTTTCAGAGTTTTTATTTTTTAGAAAATAAATAAATTTGAGTTTTGTATTTAGTCTTTGCTATTGTGAGGTTGGTTTGATGCCAGTACATTTGTTTTTTAGAAACTATGACGGTTAAGCAGTTGAGCGAAAAATAATTTTGAGTCCATTATGAAAACAATCACCAGCTACAGTTCTGCAACTAACGCATACAAATGACACATCTGTGTAAAGAAAAGGTACGAGTCAAAGTCCAAAACTACATGACACATCACCTATATGATGCGTCAGAGATGACTACAGCACTGCTTCACCTTGAGTCTGTAAACCACTTACGTAACATGTCCATCAGCGCATTTACAATATTTACCTCACAATAATTACAGCTGTGTCCAAAGGTATTTGGACAGTGACAAAACTTTTGTAAGGTTGCCTCAGTACACCACCACACTGGATGTTGAAATGAAACTATCAGCATGTGCTTGTGGTAGAGACTTTCGGGTTTAATGAAAAAATGCATTAAATATTTAGGGATTAGAGCCATTTTCCACTTTCAGAGACCTCAGTAACTGGACAAACTAAGTATAACAATTATTGCGAATACAAATCGTCACATTTACAGTCAGTTTGCCTTAGAAATGTCAGAGATGACAGATCACCATTTCCAAATCATGAACCCACTCCAAAAGCCTACCTTTGGATGAACATGTACTCAAACCACTGGTCTTGCCTGGGTATGTAAAATGTAATGCTTTAGGCCAGTGATTTTCAACCTTTTTTGAGTCGCGGCACCCTTTTTATATTTACAAAATCCTGCGGCACACCACCAACCAAAATAATATTATAATTCTATTACCTCTGGTTTTGCGCAAAACCCAATTATCGCAATAGAAAATCGATACAGAAAACACCGCATTTCGAAAATCCTCAAGCATTTTGCGTTCTGATCTCAAGTAGGGCTGTCACGATTAGGAATTTCTGGAGACGATTAATTGTCAGACAAATAATTGCGATTGACGAATATATTGTATATTTTTTTTCTTTTTTTCCCCTTCTTTATATTCTACTATTGTAGTATAATTACACAACTCTGGAAGAACGTTTGGCTTCTGTGAGTGGAGAAACTGGGAATGGTGCAACATTTTTATTTTTATCTTCATATTACATACAGTCCCAACTTTTTCTGAATTGTGGTTGTTTCTGTTGCATTTCTGAAATTGTTTCTCCTCATCAGTCACGTTTTGTGCTTAAACACTGCATTAAGCTCAAGATTGAACAAATAAATACCTTTGGAAAATACCAGCTGTTAAAGTTCAGAGTTCTCACCTGCTTTTTGTGATCTGTGCGTCTGAACAGTTTTTTTGTGGCTCAGTTCATTCATATATTCTCATTTTTTAAATATGTTTTTAAAGCTATTTGACTGTTTATTTCATCTCATGATCTCATAAATTCAGCATACGACACGCACATGGTGTGAACAGGATGGTAACGGCAGAATCACACCTTTAGAGAAAGTTCAGAGAGAAGTAAAGGCAGCGTCACGTTTTCGTTTTGTTAATATGTTCACTCGGGTTACAATCCTCTCTCCGCTCCGCGCTCGCTGCGCACTGAACGTGTCACGCCTGCATTCAGGAATCTCCCTCACCCACCCCCTCCCTCGCAGTCTGCAGCCTGTTAACTCCGCGCGCGCGCACACAGGCATAGACACAGACACACACACCGACAGCTCCGCATTTTAGATGGCTTTTGAAGAAGACGGCACTGTTTTAATCGGCCGTCAGCCTCCTTGTTATTG
Organism: Thalassophryne amazonica; assembly: GCF_902500255.1. Lineage (NCBI taxonomy): Eukaryota > Metazoa > Chordata > Actinopteri > Batrachoidiformes > Batrachoididae > Thalassophryne > Thalassophryne amazonica. The sequence continues at coordinate 69,755,875 of NC_047113.1, forward strand.
TCCCGCCTTAACGACAACGACGAGAGCGAGGCTGCAGCACAATGACGTCAGATTCTGAGTCGTTTTATGCTTTGTGGATAAAATAAATAATTCACGGTAATCGCGAATATGAAAAGTAATTGCGAATATGAAAAATAATTGTGATTGACGAATATTGTAATAATTGTGACAGCCCTACCACGGCACCCCTGACGATCGATCACGGCACCCCGGTTGAGAATCACTGCTTTAGGCAATAGAAATTCACAACCAAATTATGAATTATTTTTGGTGAATTTACCAACAACTAGTGGACTGGTGTGAAATGACTGAGGTGAAATATTTTTGAGTGTAATCCATATTATTTTTTTTTTTTTGACTGAAACACTAGTGATCTATATGAATTTACCTTGATATCCAATCACCATCCATCTTGATGCTTGACCTTGAAGCTAAGGAAATAAACAGCATCCAAACTGTATCATATCATTCCAGCTAGTTTGTAGTTTGCAGTCAGCTGTGAGGTAATGCAACTGTATGCTCTTCAAGCATTTACCATGTATTCTACAGTACAAGTTGCACTGGAGTATGAGTGGCATGTACCACTTCATGCAACAAGAAGCAACATTAATTCAATTAGCATACTATTTGCATATAAGGCCATTAAGGAACACAGCAAACAAGCTAATTAATGCTGGTACACCAGACACAAAATATGAGTAAACTGCTTCTTCAGCCCAATGTAATTAAACATTTGAAAACTCAGTGCTATTTCCTTATTTACAGCACAAACACTGCTTTGGTGATCAGAAGCTACAAGCTGATTAATGTCATTGTAACAAGTGCAAAACGCAAGTAAACTGCTTGTTTAAGCCACTGAACAATCAAATGTGAGGTGAATGTGCAATGCAGTTAAACATTTGAAAACCTGCTGCATTATTTACTTATTTGTAACATAAACACTGCTTTAGTGATCAGAAGGTAGAAGCTACTTAACGTTATTGTAACAAGTACAAAACATAAGTAAACTGCTTCTTTAAGTCACTGAATAGATGATCATTTCTAAGGTGAATGTGTAACGCAATTAAATGTCTGAAAACTCACTGCGTTATTTATTTCATTATAACACAACCACTGCTTTAGCAATCAGAAGCTACAAACTGATTAATGTAATTATAACAAGTGCAAAATGCGAGTAAACTTCTTTTTTAAGCCACTGAACAGAATCATACGTGAGGTGAATGCGCAATGTAGTTAAACGTTTGAAAACCCACTGCATTATTTACTTCTTTGTAACACAAACACTGCTTTAGCGAGCAGCAGCTATGAGATGATTAATGTCGTTGAAACAAGTGCAAAACGTCAGTAAACTACTCTAAGTCACTGCATAGACGACCATTCGTGAGGTGAACGTGCAATGCAATTAAACATGTGAAAACTCAGTGTATTATTTATTTATGACACAAACGCTGCTTTAGTGATCAGAAGCTACAAACTAATTGTAATTGGAACAAGTGCAAAATGCAAAACTGCTTATTTAAACCACTGAACAGAATCATGTGAGGTGAAAGTGCAATGTAGCAAAAAGTTTTGAAAACTCCCTGCATTATTTACTTCTTTGTAACACAAAAACTGCTTTAGCGAGCAGAAGCTACAAGCTACTTAGTGTTATTCTAACAAGCACGCAATGTGAGTAAATTGCTTCTACAACCCCTGGCAAAAATTATGGAATCACCGGCCTCAGAGGATGTTCATTCAGTTGTTTAATTTTGTAGAAAAAAAGCAGATCACAGACATGACACAAAACTAAAGTCATTTCAAATGGCCACTGAATAGACAATCATAGTATGTGAGGTGAACGTGCAATGCAATTAAGCGTTTGTAAAAATACATTTCATTTTGGCAGATTCAGTCAAATTATTTCTATATACAGTGTTCTAGACCAGTGATTCTCAACCGGGGTGCCGCGGCACCCTAGGGTGCCGTGATCGATCGTCAGGGGTGCCGTGGGTATTTTTCATATTCGTGATTACCGTGAATTATTTATTTTATCCACAAAGCATAAAACGACTCAGAATCTGATGTCAAACGTGCTGCAGCCTCGCTCTCGTCTTAAGGCGGGACAATAACAAGGAGGCTGACGGCCGATTAAAACAGTGCCGTCTCCTTCAAAAGCCGTCTAAAATGCGGAGCTATTGGTGTGTGTGTCTGTGTCTGTGTGCGCGCTCGCGGAGTTAACAGGCTGCAGACTGCAAGGGAGGGGGTGAGTGAGGGAGATTCCTGAATGCAGGCGCGACACGTTCAGTGCGCAGCGAGCGCGGAGCAGAGAGAGGATTTTAACCCAAGTGAACGTTAACAAAACGGAAACATGAAGCTGCCTTTACTTCTCTCTGAACTTTCTCTAAAGGTGTGATTCTGCCGTTACCGTCCTGTTCACACCATGTGCGTGTCGTATGCTGAATTTATGAGATCATGAGATGAAATAAATGGTCAAATATCTTTAAAAACAGATTTAAAAAATGAGAATATATGAATGAACTGAGCCACAAAAAAAAAAAAACAATGTTCAGACGCAGAGATCACAAAAAGCAGGTGAGAACTCTGAACTTTAACAGCTGGTATTTTCCAAAGGTATTTATTTGTTCAATCTTGAGCTTAATGCAGTGTTTAAGCACAAAACGTGACTGATGAGGAGAAACAATTTCAGAAATGCAACAGAAACAACCACAAATCAGAAAAGGTTGGGACTGTATGTAAAATGAAGATAAAAATAAAAATGTTACACCATTCCCAGTTTCTCCACTCACAGAAGCCAAACGTTCTTCCAGAGTTGTGTAATTATACTACAATAGTAGAATATAAAGAAGGGAAAAAAAGAAAAAAAATAGACAATATATTCGTCAATCGCAATTATTTGTCTGACAATTAATCGTCTCCAGAAATTCCTAATCGTGACAGCCCTACTTGAGATCAGAGCGCAAAATGCTTGAGGATTTTCGAAATGCGGTGTTTTCTGTATCGATTTTCTATTGCGATAATTGGGTTTTGCGCAAAACCAGAGGTAATAGCATTATAATATTATTTTGGTTGGTGGTGTGCCGCAGGATTTTGTAAATATAAAAAGGGTGCCGTGGCTCAAAAAAGTTTGAAAATCACTGTTCTAGACAATATGAGACACATATTCTGAAACCTGTGATTGTTGTGAACAATTTTATATGCAAAACATAGTCACTGCACTAAAAACGGTACTTTTAAAAGGGGGGTTACTAAAAGTATGGTAAAACTGAATAAATACGTCAAGACATCAAAGTGTTAAATGGGAAAAACATGATGGCACTCAGCTAAATCTGTCAAAAGCTGGAAAACTGCAGCTTTAAAAGATGGTGTTTTACGGTCTGGAGGTGTGCTTTTGAAAGCAAAACGTTTGGTGATACCACGCCGTCTTACCTCGATCGCTGTCGTACAGGTATGCAAACTTGTCCCACTTGTAGTACTCAATGAGGCTGAGGAGTGGCCCCTTAATGTCAGGTCTCATCTGTATGATGAAACTCTGAGCTCCATCCAGAGGGAAGCTAGGCGTGATGAAGGAGACGTGGAGAGTCCCACAGAATGATGTGATGGTGTTGACAGACTTCTTGTCGTAGAACCCAAAAATGGCATACACTCCTCTCGAGAACTGTGAACAGACTAAAGCAGAAGAGAAATGGCTATGATGAGATACTGACATTCAGCGCTCATAAACTCCACGCATAATTACACCCTGGAAATCTTAACATCTAAACATCATGAAAAGTCTCACCATAGCGACTCAATTTAATATAAATCAGTGTGTTTTAACTTAAACATTTCACACATTCTCACTTTTTCTTTTTCGGCATAAAGATATCTTATTTATGATGCTTATATAATGCTGACATAACTCAGAACAAGTCATCTACAACCCCTGGCAAAAATTATGGAATCACCGGCCTCAGAGGATGTTCATTCAGTTGTTTAATTATGTAGAAAAAAAGCAGATCACAGACATGACACAAAACTAAAATCATTTCAAATGACAACTTTCTGGCTTTAAGAAACACTATAAGAAATCAAGAAAAAAGATTGTGGCAGTCAGTAACAGTTACTTTTTTAGACCAAGCAGAGGAAAAAAATATGGAATCACTCAATTCTGAGGAAAAAATTATAGAATCACCCTGTAAATTTTCATCCCCCAAATTAACACCTGCATCAAATCAGATCTGCTCATTGACATTGACCCTATGCCATGACATTGACCCTATGTGTCTTTTTGCAAGGAATGTTTTTGCAGTTTTTGCTCTATGGCAAGATGCATTATCATCTTGAAAATGATTTCATCACCCCCAAACATCCTTTCAATTGTCCAAAATATCAACATAAACTTGTGCATTTATTGATGATGTAATGACAGCCATCTCCTCAGTGCCTTTACCTGACATGCAGCCCCATATCATCAATGACTATGGAAATTTACATGTTCTCTTCAGGCAGTCATCTTTATAAATCTCATTGGAAAGGCACCAAACAAAAGTTCCAGCATCATCACCTTGCCCAATGCAGATTCGAGATTCATCACTGAATATGACTTTCATCCAGTCATCCACAGTCCACAATTGCTTTTCCTTAGCCCATTGTAACCTTGTTTTTTTCTGTTTAGGTGTTAATGATGCCTTTCGTTTAGCTTTTCTGTATGTAAATCCCATTTCCTTTAGGCGGTTTCTTACAGTTCGGTCACAGACGTTGACTCCAGTTTCCTCCCATTCATTCCTCATTTGTTTTGTTGTACATTTTTCGATTTTTGAGACATATTGCTTTAAGTTTTCTGTCTTGACGCTTTGATGTCTTCCTTGGACTACCAGTATGTTTGCCTTTAACAACCTTTCTATGTTGTTTGTATTTGGTCCAGAGTTTAGACACAGCTGACTGTGAACAACCAACATCTTTTGCAACATTGCGTGATGATTTACTCTCTTTTAAGAGTTTGATAATCCTCTCCTTTGTTTCAATTGACATCTCTCGTGTTGGAGCCATGATTCATGTCAGTCCACTTGGTGCAACAGCTCTCCAAGGTGTGTTCACTCCTTTTTAGATGCAGACTAACGAGCAGATCTGATATGATGCAGGTGTTAGTTTTGGGGATGAAAATTTACAGGGTGATTCCATAATTTTTTCCTCAGAATTGAGTGAGTCCATATTTTTTTCCTCTGCTTGGTCTAAAAAAGTAACCGTTACTGACTGTCACAATCTTTTTTTCTTGATTTCTTATAGTGTTTCTTAAAGCCAGAAAGTTGCCATTTGAAATTACTTTAGTTTTGTGTCATGTCTGTGATCTGCTTTTTTTCTACAAAATTAAACAACTGAATGAACATCCTCCGAGGCCGGTGATTCCATAATTTTTGCCAGGGGTTGTATATTTGAGGCCTTTATTACGATCCTTTTTGTGCACATTACAACTCCACACAACTATAAAGAGACTTCTGTTTCAGTTTTTCTTGCAGCAGATTAATGGAGAGCTTTCCAGAAGCTCCACCAAGGGAATGCTTCAGCTCAGCAGTAGAAGATTCACTTTTCACCAGACAATATGTGAAACTTTTATGAGTTGGTCTATAACTTTTTGACCCAATTCGAATAAATCATGTTAAAATGTGATATGAATCAAAGAAATTACACATTAATTCTTCATATGGGGTGTCCATTTGCGCTGCACTCAATGATACTTTGCAATGGTCTTGCTCAATATGATGTCATTTTGTTCAGGCAGATCTTGTGTCCACATTATCCGTGTAAAAAAAAAAAAAAAAAAAAAGCCTGAAATTACCAATGAAGTGCTATAAAATCACAACATCAAAAACTCAAAGAAATATTATTTATTCTATATGAGAAAAGTAAGCCCCTTTGGCTGTTCTCTATTTATTTATAGGGTTTTGAAACATATGACAGTATTCTATGTCTGTATTCTAAAACAATGTATGAATGCATTACCAATGGAATAGAGACCATGGCAATAAGTTGCCAGTCTGTCTTGTTGAACTTGTTAAACCTTATGTGCCTTCTCGTACCTTGCAGTCAGAACTTGTGCTGGTAAAACAGAAGTCAGGGGGCTTTAGAGCATTTGCTTACTGTGCACCTGTTTATTTTATGCTCTTTATAATTAGTTTTGTGGTTTTATCTTATTTATTTACTTTGGCTGTTTTTTATATTTTCTTTGCACGTTGAATAGGGTCTAAAAATATAAATACAGAATGATGTAATTTCGTCATTTTTTATTCGAATTTAAAGTCAGATGATTTTCAATGTAAATTTAAAAATTCCTGTCGTAAAGTCTTGTGTTTCAATTTCAAACTACACAAGTTTTCTTCTTGTCTACTCTCTCAGTAATAGAACACATTTCTATTTTTGGAAGTATGCACTCTCTGAGTTCCCTGTTGTTGCAGTGCAAAGCCCCGACTGCATCAAATTAGCTTCTTAAAAACCAGAGGAACAGACAAAATTAAAATGCAAATATACTTTTAGAGATAAAAGCTAAAAATAATATAGAAAACCATATTAAAAATGTTACAAAGTGGATATAAAACAGTTCAGGTCAGGATCGGTGTGTGCACCACATGTAGACCTCACGGTGCTGTGGAGAGCAGCTTCAGCCTTAATTCTCCCAAGTAGACGTCTATCTACCATTTGTGTTTTACATGGGTGTCCCCTTTGTTCAGTTCAGTTGCAGTAGTCCTCAGTACTCAGGTACCTGCTTGCTTTGTCATGCCCAGTTTCATGGCTGTCATGTCACAGCTGAGGCTTCTTTGTGATGTATGTACCAAACCTCCAAATCTTAATTCTACTACAACTTCAGCTGCCTTTTAGATATCGCAGTTGCAAAGTGTTTAGGTTGTGCAAAAAATGTGCAAAAATCAACAACAGAAAATGAGTTTTCACCTTATTCCAGTCGTTATGGGCTTTCAAAATCTTTACTGAGCTGTTACCTTGAGTGAATTAGTGTTCACTGATAGCAGGGTTGGGCAGTTCACTGATTCCATCATCAGTCACTGGTGGCTGACTGCCATAATGATGTGGCGCCACCAACGTGGCACCACACCTCCTACCCTGCCATACACACTATTTCCATGGTTGCTTTGAGCTTACTGTAACGGTCGTAGCATAAGTATGTATGTATACAGACCCCCCCCCCCCCCCCCCCCCCCGCACGCACGCACACACACACACACACACACACACACACACACACACACACACACACACACACACACATATACACCCATGATGCCTGCAAGGTATGTTTCAGATAGTACCATAAATGTATATTTATTTGTTTGCTGGGGACATGTGCTGTACTTTGAGTATTGTTAGCTAGAAAGTGCATAAATAAAGGATGCTGGCGAGTATTTATTTCAATCTGACTTAGAAATGAATGAGACGCTGCAACCTCCGGTATTGAAAAATGAAGCCAACATGGATGTGCCAGAATCTGCAGTACATCAAATGGCCACTTGAGGCTGGTTCCAAAAAGTGAGTCAATCCCCATAGAGTCCCATGTTAAAATCTCCAACATCACAGCAAGAACAAACATGTATCCAACCTGATACAAAAACAAAAACCCAATTTTAGTCTCATCCCAATTATGACAACTCTGTGGGAGTGACTTTTTATATAACTCATGAGTTTAGCCTTTTTAAACCATAAAGTAATACATTCTATGTGGGGATGTGTTCAATTTTACTGTCAGGCTAGAAGCGTCTTTATGAGCATTTCAATGCAAATACGAGATAACTTTGCTTGGTGTGAGGGTAAATGGACTAATAGACTATTTAAGAATGCTGTGCTTCAGTATTTTAAATGAGTGAAATTTCAGTGTTATTTAATTTGCGTGTTAGCACCTTCAGCAATAGTTAAGATGCATCAGTAGCTGCGGGTGACATAAGGCAAACTGACAGTGTCACAGTGATTAAGGCTATTTTCCGCTCGTACATTGTAATACCCACACTCAAGCACTCATTAATAACATCACCACCCAGGTCACAAAAATTTAAATTTAATTAATCACCTGAAACCACTTTAAGGCTTGTTAGCCTTAGCGAGCTTGGTAACTTCAAGACTTTGGATGTCATTGTTCCCACTCAGGTCAAGCCATTCTTGTCCATGCTCCACCACTTACCCATTTGTCAAGAGGAGGAGTGAAAGAATAAGAGAGAAACTGTTCTGGTGCTGAAATTGAAAAAGTAGTCCTTATGAAGAGCATTATACAAACAAAGACTTGTTTAGATTTTTATTTATTTAATAATCTGTCCTCAGAGATGCGGACTGTTTTGCTGGAACCAGTGTAGCTCAGCCAAAGACTTATCAAATGTGGATTTTCATGTATCTCACTGCCTGACATAAACAGTGGAAAACTCCTTTTGCAGCTACGCTTGTGTTCACACAACATTAATATAACCTGCGGTAATTTCTATGGATCATTTTACAGAAAGTAAAAGGCACAAACTACGTTGATGCCTACACTCAGTATGGCACATTCCAAAGCAGAAAAAAATAATAAGGATGTTTGGTAATTACTTCACTCCACCTTCCCATATAAAGCCTGAATAATTTATGTAATAAGTGATTTATCAATCAATCATACTGCACATATTGTCAAACAAGTCCAGCTGCAATTTTACCTCCATCTCTGTCATGTGTGTCATTTCAATTCTGTCGCTTTCAGCAAGTGAGCTTGCTGAGTTTGATTAAAACTCCCTGAGTTCAGGATTAGAGGCTGGATATCCCTCTGATTACTCTGCAGCTTATTCCAAAGTGAACAGTTTGATAATTTGTTACTTTATTGCCAAATGCCTAAATTCACTTTGCTGTAATGGGCAAGTCATTTTCTGAGGAGTTTTGCTACTGCTGGAATGTGACAGCAAAATGAAGAGTACAGGTTGTTAGCAGGCAGAATGTCTATGGCTTTTTCTACAAAGAGAAATTAGGAACAGTTCAATCAAGTCCAAAAAAGCTGCCACAATCATTAACTCTTAGAAACAGGAGAGTAGAAAAAATCCTTTGAGCTCATGTCACATCCGACTGATTTTCAATGAAAGTCAGCCGTATTTGCCTTCAGAAATCAACTATAGAACTCAGCTTCAAGGGGAATTTAACAGGAAGAAGTGTGGTTATGTTTTATTTTGTGTTCCTGGCATTAGTCAGGGCATGATGAGCAAATGGTAGAAACAAATCTCATTACTGCTCACTGCTGGATGTATAAACTGTGGTTATTCCCCTCTCTATCTTTCTGTTAAAACTGATACAATTGAAAAAAAAAATGCAGCTTTCACTTCATCTGAGCAAATGCTCAAGGAAGATAAATACAGTGTCGATCTGGGAACTTGTAATCCCAACATTGTTTCCCAGACAATAGTGCACAGCTCATAATATGTTTGTGCATGTGTGTCTTATCTGTCCATATGGGTGTGAAGACATGAGCTGCTCTCAAAAAAAGTCTATTTAATTTACAGTCAGAAATATCAAAGCAAAATAACTTAAACAATTTATTCTTAACCTGAAGATGTATGTCCAAGAGAGTCCAAGAGAATTGTGATATGAAGATTTTGACACAGTTAGTGTTAATCATTTAGTAGTTTACAAAAAATAAAAAATAAAACTCTTTACAGTGTATGTTAGTTGTAAATAAGCCTGCCTGTTAACCCTCAAGCAACCAAGCTATTTTATTAACTAATATGGTAGGATAATTATAGCATCAAATATAGAAGAACCGATAACACAGATCTCAATGAACCCATCACTCATCCTTTGTAGCAATCCTGAGCTATTTTCATCCTCACTCTGGGAATCAAGAATCAGTTTCAATGCTATTCTAGGTCTGTTGGCTATGCTTCCTTGCAAAACAGTCAAATACAATGATTAAGGCCCCTTCACACATAATGCGAATTTGGTTGATTTGTGCAGAAAGTGTGCATGAAGCAGGAATCGTGTGCAAAACGTGTAATGTCGTAGCTGCTTCCAAAGCTTGAACACCTGTTGCTACAACTGTCTGCGCACACCAGCGGCTCAAAGAACAGAGTGTGCGGTGTGCGAGCCCATCGAACCCTCTCACGACAGGTGTCGGACAAATTCCAGCTGACATGCACAAACATCTAACACCGCTCGCATGGCACTTAGAAACTGTGTGCCCAGTCGCACTATTAACACAACAACAGTCAGCAGAGGATCACTGTCAAGGTGGATGTGAAATTTGTCTAAGTGCCCCCATGACTGTGAAGTTGCCGAGTGCACATGTGGAGTGCCAGAGTGTCGGCTCCCCCCAACAACAGCTGTTGGAACATCTCCGGTCCTGGACGTCACAGCTGCAGCACATGTCCCATGTTTTGACAGACACGCACATCTGTGTGCTTGTATGGAAATACATAAAAACATATATTGCTTTTGCAATGGGAGGAGAAACAGGCCGTCAATCCGTTTGGACATGCAGCAGGTGATCTGAATCTCAAGTCTCACAGGACACGCGTCTTGGACTGTGAGGGCTGTGAGCGGCACGCCGCACGACCAGGACAAGCCAACAGTATGACAAATACACCAGTTTCAGTCACGCATCAGCAGAAATACACCGTACCAAACAATGTTTGGTTAGTTATCACAGGGCTTTTTCTTTTCTTTTTTTTTTAGAACATACATTTATCTTCTTGTTGATTTTAGCCATTTCACACCCCTGTTACAAGACAGTGATTGTAGCGCAGTGGTAAAGTTTCCATCTGGTAATCAGCGTGTGTGGCTTAAAAAGAAAAAGAAAAGAAAGCTACAGGATGTAGCTTTCTTTTCTTTTTATTTAACCAGGGTTATTTAACAGCTTCTTCATGACTGTATGTCTGTGACCATGGGTCATGTACACAGGAACAGACAGATCAGATTTGTATTGCCCGCTTGATAAATGCGGTGATTTAATATGGTGTGTGGGTTTCTTTCATTTTAAATGCGCCCATCTCCTTCTTCATATCAGGCAGGTTCCTGCAGCTTTCACAGAACAGCGATCGTAACTCAGTGGTAAAGTTTCTGACTGGCAATCAGAAATTTTGGAAGCCGCGGGTTTGATTCCTGTGGGTGGCATGTAATTTTAATTTTTTTATTTTCAGCAGTAATCACATCGCACAGCTGCTATGAAAGCTCCTGTGTTCCCGCATGCACAAAACCATCACAGCATGCATTTTTTTTAATTCATTTTTTCTTCACAGCAGCTGCACAATGTGTAACCACATCGTGCAGCCACTGAGAGTGTGTTCCCGCATGCACCGGCATCATGCACGCCTGCCCATTGCGCGATGTTTCATGGTTCGATCATACGAGTTATTTCGCCGTGAGTCGCCCTAAGTTGTACTTTATTCGCACTATGTGTGAAGGGGCCCTTGGAGTTGACAAATTACAATACCATATGAAGCTAATATGTGTATGCCACGGACATGAACGAACGAAGCTCTTCAGCATCTCACCATGTCATTTAGGTCCTTCAGACTTTTTTTTAGTAAATGCTTCAGGGGAGCATTAGCATGGGTAAAACTGCGTCCTGAGATTCCCACCTTTTTAAGTGTTTTTCTTTATTTGCCTCTCACATGCCTGGAAGCTCCTCACCATCTAACCTTCTCATTTAGGTCCTTCAGGTTTTTTTCAGTAAAATGGTTCTTGGGAGCATGAGCGTAGCTAAAACCTTTCAGCTTTTTTTTAGGAGGGGGCTCCCAGACCCCTCGCCTTTTTGAACATTTTTCTTTTTTTGCCTTTCAGCTTCTGGGGGGAGTACTCCACAGACCCCTAATTACAGCCCTCTTAACCCCCTGTGACTTTAAGCATTTTTTTTAAATGTAGATGTAAATTAATATTAAAAGTTTTCAGCTTTTTGACAATAGGGCTGGATAGTATGGCCAAATTATCGTATCTCAATATAGTAATATCAATATGATATACGAAATGACTATGATTTAATACGAAGTGCAGCAACAGTGAAAATGAAACATTCTTAAACAAAACAGTAATAATACCACACTCATTTTGCACTCATCATAAGGTGAGGATACAGTGGCCTCCAAAAGTATTGGAACACTTGGAATTTCACACATTTTAATTTGTTTATGCCATTTCAAATACAAAAATACAAAAAAATATAAAGAATAAAAATTTCTAAAATGATCTTCCTCAAACTCAAACTGAAAGCAAATCTCTAAAACTTGATAAAACCTGTAAATAATAATCAGTTGTATTGCCAGTTTTCTTCAGGCAAGTCAGGGGATGGAAACATGAACATTTCTAGGTCCTTGAACATGTCTTAGACTTTATTTACATCAATTATTAAGAAATACAAAAGTTTCTTTCACCAAAACATCAAATCTAGACTTGCATCAGATGTACTTTCTGGCAAATTGTAGCTGAACGTTCAGGTCTTCTTTTTAAGAAAATCCTCCTCTACACCACTTCATCAGGAAGCTATATTTTATATTTTTAATTAATTTATATCACGTTGTAGACATTTGCTTTCAGTTTGAATTTAAGGAAGATAACTTTAGATTTATTTATTTATTTGTGTTTGAAATGGCAAATTAAAATGTGTGAAATACCAAGTGTTCCAATACTTTGAGGTAAACATTTTTTCTTCTTCTAGTAAGGTGGATGAAAACTTTTTTGTGGTACACAGCACCAACTACTGGACAGGAGGATTTCAAAATGCAGATTTTGAAAGGAGAGAAGGAGAAGCAGAAGGAGAGAGCATATTTCACCCATATTGGCCTCTCTTCATTGGCTCCCTGTTAATTCCAGAATAGAATTTAAAATTATTCTTCTTACTTATAAGGTTTTGAATAATCAGGTCCCATCTTATCTTAGGGACCTCATAGTACCATATCACCCCAATAGAGTGCTTTGCTCTCAGACTGCAGGCTTACTTGTAGTTCCTAGGGTTTGTAAGAGTAGAATGGGAGGCAGAGCCTTCAGCTTTCAGGTTCCTATCCTGTGGAACCAGCTCCCAATTCAGATCAGGGAGACAGACACCCTCTCTGCTTTTAAGATTAAGCTTAAAACTTTCCTTTTTGAAAAAGCTTATAGTTAGGGTTGGATCAGGTGACCCTGAACCATCCCTTAGTTATGCTGCTATAGACTTACACTGCTGGGGGGTTTCCCATGATGCACCCAGTGTTTCTTTTTATTCAACTCTTTTTGCTCTGTATGCACCACTCTGCTTTTAATCATTGGTGACTGATCTCTGCTCTCTTCCACAGCATGTCTTTTTCCTGATTCTCTCCCCTCAGCCCCAACCAGTCCCAGCAGAAGACTGCCCCTCCCTGAGCCTGCTTCTGCTGGAGGTTTCTTCCTGTTAAAAGGGAGTTTTCCTTCCCACTGTCACCAAGTGCTTGCTCATAGGGGGTCGTTTTGACCGTTGGGGTTTTTCTGTAATTAATGTATGGCTTTTGCCTTACAATGTAAAGCGCCTTGGGGCGATTGTTTGTTGTGATTTGGCGCTATATAAATAAAATTGATTTGATTTGATCTGATTTGATTTCAAAATGCATCTCTTTCAACCAGACGTGTAGTGCCGTAACATGTCAATCATCTGTGTCCAATCAGATTTCAGGAGAGTCCAGTGCAACCCTGGCCTCCGCTGTAGCTCCACTCTGCCAGGAAGTGTTTGACATTTGAACATTTCCTGTTTCACTGTGGACTCAAAATTTGACACTTACTGTTTCAGTGTGAACTAGCCACTGAGTTCCCACAAAATTCCATGGGATCTCATCTGTCAATCCAGGAAGTGTCAATCCAGGAAGTGTTTGACATTTCCTGTTTCACTGTGGACTCAAAATTTGGCACTTCTTGTTTGGGACTCCTGGTACCATGAGTGAGCTTTGCACCACTGTGTGATACTTCACTCGTATAATGTCGAAAATCTCATAGATCTTCCCGGGGGATCAAAAGTGACCCTGCACAAGTTTGGATTATACTTGCCACATGGATTGGCCGATCCTTGCAAAATTCTATGAACAAATGCAGGACAAATTGATTGACAAATTCATGGTAGGGAACTTTTTTTTAATGAAAATTAGAAAAAAATGGTGAAGAAAAAATATACGAGGTCTATTAGAAAAGTATCCTACCTTATTATTTTTTTCAAAAATCATATGGATTTGAATCACGTGTGATTGCGTCAGCCAAGCTTGAACCTTCGTGCGCATGCATGAGTTTTTTCACGCCTGTCGGTTGCGTCATTCGCCTGTGAGCAGGCTTTGAGTGAGGAGTGGTCCACCCCTCTCGTCATTTTTTTCATTGTTTAGGAATGGCTCAGAGACTGCCGCTTTGCTTCATCAAAAATTTTTCAGAAACTGTGAGGCACATCCAAGTGGACACCATTCGAGAAATTCAGATGGTTTTTGGTGAAAATTTTATGGGCTTCAAAGAGATTACGGAGTGTTACTGTTGCTTTAAGGATGGCCCAGAGAAACTGGTGGTACACCGCGCTCCGAAGCTGCCATCGACAGGCTGAGCGACCATTTCATTTCTAAACGGATGGCTGTATGGATCCGTGACCATCATGAGCAATTTCTCTGGTTATCACAAGAGCTGGACATCAACCATTTTCCGGCAGATTTCACTTTTAACAAGAGATTTTGCCATGGAAAGCCCAGCGGAGGCTTCGAGCATCACGATGGATTCGCTACTGGAACAAGACAAAACCACCTCCGTTTTGGTCTCACAGGACGGCTTTGAGATGGCGTTCAGACAGCTGTCGGTGGTTTTTCCATCGAGTGATTATCCGAGAAATTGTGGATGTGCCTGGACATGCCAGAACATGTCCTGTGAGGCTTCATCACGCCGTTGCTTTGTGCCATGCGGCACCGCTGTCTCAATGTGCCGAAAAAGTGCTGATATCCACGTCTTTTCACAATTCCTGTGCTAGCCAGATGACATCCCAGATAAAACACAGCATCCAGTTTGGAAATGAACGGCACATTCCACTGTTACAGGAGTTTTTGTCATGGAAAGAGGAGCAGAGGCTTCGCGCGTCGCGGCGGTGCCGCATGGCGCAAAGCAGCACCGTGATGAAGCCTCACAGGACATGTTCTGGCATGTCCATGCACATCCACAATTCCTCGGATTGTGGATGTCCTTAAAGTGACAGTAACACTCCATAATCTCTTTGAAGCCCACAAAATTTTCACCAAAAACCATCTGAATTTCTCGAATGGTGTCCACTTGGATGTGCCTCACAGTTTCTGAAAAAATTTGATGAAGCAAAGCGGCAATCTCTGAGCCATTCCTAAACAATGAAAAAAATGACGAGAGGGGTGGACCACTCCTCACTCAAAGCCTGCTCACAGGTGAATGACGCAACCGACAGGCGTGAAAAAACTCACGCATGCGCACGAAGGTTCAAGCTTGGCTGACGCAATCACACGTGATTCAAATCCATATGGTTTTTGAAAAAAATAATAAGGTTGGATACTTTTCTAATAGACCTCGTATGTCCAGGGTCATAAATGACCCCACCCTTGCTTGAGGGTTAATCATCTGTGTCAGAAATTTATATAATGCAATGCAGCAAATTTGTTTCTTAAAAGTCAAAAATTTTCAGTTCAGGGGAGGTGATGGGCTAGTGGTTAAGGTGTTGGGCTTGAATCCAGAACATCATGGGTTCAAATCCCTGCCTGACTGGAAAATCACTAAGGGCCCTTGGGCAAGGCCTTTAATCCCCTATTACTCCCGGTGTGTAGTGAGCGCCTTGTATGGCAGCACCCTGACATTGGGGTGAATGTGAGGCATAATTGTAAAGCGCTTTGAGCATCTGATGCAGATAGTAAAGCACGATATAAATGCAGTCCATTTACTATTCAGTTTTGCAAGTCTAACATAAAATGGTAATATGGATAAAGATAGTTTTCCTTGGTGGAGTTCTATGTTGGGCAATTGTGGGGTAAAATAATCTGCAATAAATGTGCAAATATGAATTTTAAACTAACTTTCAAGTGCTTCGCACATACATGTTATTTCACCTAAAACACTCAAAAGGAGGAACCAGAGGAACTGCTTAAAAATCATAACAATCACTCTTCTGACAGGACACAAATGCAAATTCAGACTTCAAGAAAACATACAGGTAACACAGCTGTGGCTAAAGAATAAAGGCTGCTTTCTTTAAGGTGGTGCTTTTGTCCTTCATTGTTTATCAATGTTGGACTGTTACACTCCCATTTCATGTCTTTTTTTGTATTGTGTTAGCATACTAAAGTAAGTTCAATAAAGAATGCAGTCATGTGAGTGGCATGAACTTGATCAGCTGATCTGCAGTGAGTAAACAATATTTTATTTGTACTGTGATAATGAATGGTGCTGCGGGACCGTATCAGTCAGAGAGACTGAGGCTGAATCCACAGGATGATGCAGAGAAAACAATTTAAAAAAAAACCCAACACTCACTACATCTACTAAGTTAAATATGGGATAGGATTTCTAGCTCGTAAAAAGTCATAGTTGTAGAGATGGTGGCCAAGCCATGAAGTGTGCTTGTTTCCAGAGTAGAAGGTTGCTGGTTCAAGGCTAGCTAGTGCTATGTGACTAAAAAGATTAATCCAGGTTTTGAGTATATTTCTTATTGTTACATGGGAAACAAGGTACCAGTAGATTCAGTAGATTCTCACAAATCCAACAAGACCAAGCATTCATGATATGCACACTCTTAAGGCTATGAAATTGGGCTATTAGTAAAAAAAAGCAGAAAAGAGGGTGTTCACAATAATAGTAGTGTGGCATTCAATCATTGAGTTCGTCAGTTTTGTGGAACAAACAGGTGTGAATCAGGTGTCCCCTATTTAAGGATGAAGCCAGCGCCTGTTGAACATGCTTTTCTCTTTGAAAGCCTGAGGAAAATGGGACGTTCAAGACATTGTTCAGAAGAACAGCGTAGTTTGATTAAAAAGTTGATTGGAGAGGGGAAAACTTATACACAGGTGCAAAAAATTATAGGCTGTTCATCTACAATGATCTCCAATGCTTTAAAATGGACAAAAAAAAAAAAAAAAAAAAAAACAGAGACGCGTGGAAGAAAATGGAAAACAACCATCAAAATGGATAGAAGAATAACCAGAATGTCAAAGGCTCACCCATTGATCAGCTCCAGGATGATCAAAGACAGTCTGGAGTTACCTGTAAGTGCTGTGACAGTTAGAAACGCCTGTGTGAAGCTAATTTATTTGCAAGAATCACCCACAAAGTCCCTCTGTTAAATAAAAGATGTGCAGAAGAGGTTACAATTTGCCAAAGAACACATCAACTGGCCTAAAGAGAAATGGAGGAATATTTTGTGGACTGATGAGAGTAAAATTGTTCTTTTTGAGTCCAAGGGCCGCAGACAGTTTGTGAGATGACCCCCAAACTCTGAATTCAAGCCACAGTTCACAGTGAAGACAGTGAAGCATGGTGGTGCAAGCATCATGATATGCGCAGGTTTCTCCTACTATGGTGTTGATACCTGGTATGCCATACCAGGTATCATGGATCAGTTTGGATATAACAAAATACTTGAAGGTCATGTTGCCTTATGCTGAAGAGGACATACCCTTGAAATGGGTGTTTCAACAAGACAATGACCCCAAGCAAACCAGTAAAGCAGCAAAATCTTGGTTCCAAACCAACAAAATGAATGCCTCGCAGATGTGAAGAAATCATGAAAAACTGTGGTTATACAACTAAATACTAGTTTAGTGATTCACAGGATTGCTAAAAAAGCAGTTTAAACATAATAGTTTTGAGTTTGTAGCATCAACAGCAGATGCTACTATTATTGTGAACACCCCCTTTTCTACTTTTTTTTTTTACTAATAGCCCAATTTCATAGACTTAAAAGTGTGCATATCATGAATGCTTGGTCTTGTTGGATTTGTGAGAATCTGCTGAATCTACTGGTACCTTGTTTCCCATGTAACAATAAGAAATATACTCAAAACCTGGATTAATCTTTTTAGTCACATAGCACTACTATTATTCTGAACACTACTGTACCTGTTCTCTGTGTAATGTGGAATTGCATCACGAAGGGTAATCTGGTGTAAGATTTGTGGGGTTACAACGCCAACAATTCCCATCCACCTATGACTTTACTGATTGAGGAAGATAAACTTACTTTACTTGACTTGTGTGAAGCGCCTTGAGGCAACATTTTTGTGATTTGGTGTTATATAAATGAAAATAAATTGAAAATGGAGTTGAAATACACTGCATGGAAAAACCAAATGTCTTTGCATTTAAAATTTTCACTTCTTTTAGTAAAAGCAACTCCAGGCATGTTGCTTAAATACAGACCACCAACATAAATTAGTCCATTTTTACTTCCACTGTGTGTTTTGTTTCCTTGAAGGATTACCCACAAGATTTTCAACCAATCTCCCTACAACACCTTGTAGAATGATCAATTTTATTAAATGCTTTGAATTCTGTTGCTAATTTGGACATGTGGGTTCCCTATAATTTCCTTTATTTTTTATTGATAAATGAGGCATTTTAAATAATAAATAATCACTGAAACTTACCATTCACACATTTTCCAGATATGGACCAGGATCTGTTGTTGCATGGAATGGACAGCTGTGATAATAATGAAGAAATACGGCTACACGCATGCAGTGGTCCTCTTAATCTTAATGCTAAATTGCAGTACTGTTCAGCCTTGGCAGCAATTTGGAGCTCCACCAGGAGAGAAATGCTCTGTGGTCACCTGAAGGTCCGAATCACCTCATTATCACCAGGAAGTTAAATCTGTCACAAGAGTGATCGAGTAGCTCAGCATCACCTTCTGAAGTGCAGGTGCCCCCTATGAAGTATATTTAGCCGTCCCAATTATCTGACCTAATTTTCACCAGCAAGGCAGAGAAGACACCGCCATCACTCCACACTGCTGTTTACAGTACAGCTCCATCTCTGACAAAAGTCACATACCGTAATAAGAACATCAGCTGACAGACCCTGTTAATTAAAGTGAAATTATTTCTACTGTTGTTTTGTTTGGTTCTTAAAGAAAGGATTTTGATTGTAGGTATATCATTGTTTTTTGTATTAATTATACTGTACTCTGTCAGTATATTAAGCTCTGCACAGCAGTATATCTGTTATCTAAAAAAGCAGAGGAAACATTTTAATGAAATATATTATTTTATCTCTTTCTTAAAAATTGTAAACTAACTTTTCTTTTATCTTTCTGACATTGCAAAGATCTACAGATACACCCTTGTGACACTCAAATGATGTCATAATACCGTATAGATGCAAATTTAAATCTCCTAATCAGACGTGCACATGGTGTATGTATGTGCAAAAAAATATGTTATACACAGCAGTAAACACAGAGTTAAGCTCTTCTCAGGAGGACAGATTGTAGGTAAAGCACTTCCATTCAAGTTTTTTGCTGTGCATGATTTATTTTTTGCATACACAAGTGCACCATGAGCAGCAGTTATGTGCACACCTGGTAATAATAGTTGTAAATGTTGCAGCTGTGGAGCTGTATCCCTTCCAAGTGCTCATTTGAGGATTCAAAACATTTCAAAATTAAAAAAAAAAAAAAAAAAACTTAATTTACAAGGCTTAACTCAGCTTTATTTGCATTTTAAGGATGGGGTCAAAATGCACATATATTTGATCTAATATCAGTTATACATCTTCTGGGTAGTGGTATCCATCATGAAAGATTGTGCATTTTGGTTACAGAACATCTGCAGTCAAAACTACAGCAGTTATCATTTTTACATCTTCATCTCTTTGGGGAAGGCTGATAGAGTAAAATTATTTGGTGAGGAAGACAAATTTGTTGTTAAAATAAATAATAAAATGGCAAACCAAATATACTGTATTGTTATTGCAGGTCCAGAGAAAGTCCTTATGAAGCCATGATGTACTGTGGGCATCATTTGTGATATTTCCTAGATGATTACAAGAAACCTCCACCCAGTACATCAGGTAAACAATGAATCAGCTTCATGCTCATACACAGAGAGAAACCACATCACTGCCCTGATGATCATCATCAGTTCAGCCACAGCTAACAGGACTAACGTAGATATCACACCCTCTTCTGCACTCCTGTCACACAATCAGGCCTCAGGACTTTGGGACTTTTATGTATAAATGATCTGTCACCAGTTGGCAAAACACTCTGTTAGGGACGATTTTGACCTTGTGTATCTGGACTGTCACTGGGAACATGTCAAAAAAAATTACAGTCACACTGTGAATAACTTTTACCTAAAAAAGAAGGGAAAAAATGTATAACTGGGCCTGTATGCTCAGTGCATCTCAAAGTCCTCTCAAGGAGCTCCTCACTTAGCCTAAAATATCCTGGCAAGGACTCCCAGCCTAAGAGAGACCCAATAGATGTCTGAGAGCAATTCTGGGCAAGGAGTTGACAGAAACTCCTATCTTAGTGAGGAGGCGGGGTTGACCCCCTTGCTAGGTATGGCGTGGTCCTGTAAGAGCTGTGATTGGTTGTCACAGAAAGGGAAGGGGAAATAAAAAAAATCTGCTCTGTGCTCCTACATATGAATGAACAGTAAAATCAACTGATCATATAACTACATTAAGAAATACGTAATCATAAAAATAATTTAATGTCATGATGCTGACACTCAGCAAAATTAAATTGGAGCAATCGCCGGGCCATTCGCTAAACCTGTAAATTCTTGTGCTGCAATGCATTATGGGAGTTCTGGGTTTTGGGGTTTTCAATGCTGCTATTGTGGCTCATGTTTGTTTAAAAATGTTGTTAGTGTTGTTGATTTATTGTGTTTTTGTAGTTCAGTTTAGTGAGTTAAGTGTCACCATGTTGGCACCATAAGTGAAAAGTGTATTATGTTTGATGCCGTCCCTGTGTTGTTTTATCTGAAAAATAAGAGTGCCTCCTAGTGGCAGCATGCCAAAAAGACAAGAGCTCTCGCTTTCATTATTTCATTATTTATTATTATTATTATTTATTATTTTATTATTTATTGCGGTTCCTCACGAAATGAATTGTTACACAGCTTGAAGATGTTTGAACATATCTCATTCACATGCTGATTATATTAAAAGTGTGTGTGGCTGCGTGAGTTTATGAATAACTTCAATGTAAGTACATAATATAAATATGTTAAAATTACATGCATGACACAAGAAAGTGAAAACTTATTTCCATTGTTGTCCATTTAAAAATCAAATGACAAAATAGAAGTAATAATAACATATCAATAATACTGATAATAATAATAAAAATAATATTAGTGTGTATATGATAACAAGAACCTAAACAATTTATAAATGCATTAAGACAGTAAATTAACATAAAATAATTATGTACATCAAGCTGGTAGCATGTTACTGACTCACTGTCATCCTACATACGGAGAATATCTCTGCTTCCTCTTTGTCTGTTCCACCAGCTTGTCTGCTTAAGACACTCTTAGGCTTCTTAAACGTCCTCCTCACTCCTCTTACCAGTTTGACCCCTTAGGGGCCCTCTTAAGGCCTAAGGTGCTTTGCAGACAACTTTCAACTTACCACGGGAAAATTCCAAGAAAAAGAATTGGAGAAATTCTAGGATTTTTCTTAGAATAATGACACTAGGAGCTATTTTTAGCCTTAGGCTGCTTTGTGCATACAGGCCCTGGTATTTTACAACTTTGCAGAACACATGTACAATGCATGGGTGGATTCCTGGGTTTCAGTAATCTCCATTCCTATTATATTCTAAACCTTTGAATATATTCCTTTGAGGCACCTGGTACTAAAGACATCCAGTTGCTGTCTTAGGTCAGTGATTAGCAGTGTTGCCACAGTTACTTTAGTTAGATTCAGCAGCTGCTGACAACTTTTTTCTGTATTATAAGTTCTTTCATTTTGGATTTTTGTGTATTGTTGCCATGTATTTATGCATTATCTGCATGAATTATTTTGTTATTGGACTTTATTTTGATTGGCGCTTTGATTCCCAGGAATGCCATATGTTATTATTATTATTATTATTATTATTATTATTATTATTATTCATCCATTTTCTAGATTTGCTTACTCCAATTAAGTGTTATCTGGGGCTGGAGCCTATTCCAGCAGTTATTATTACTGCTATTATAATTGTTAATGAATGCATGATCTTTCAGTACATAAGTCACACCACAGTATAAGTTAACCCAGACACACACCAGTTACCTGATCACCACACCTGTCCCACATTCACCTGCTCACCTGCTGCCATATACATATGCAGCAGTTCAGAGTTCCCCTCTGCTATTTTGTGCTCTGTTGCTTTGCACATCCATCAGCGAGGATTATTTGAGGAAAATAGAACAGTATTAAACAAAGTAAAGAGGCAAAATAAGTGCTTAAGTCATTCATGGAATTAAAGGGCTGCTGTCATCTCACCACAGTTTGCTGATTGATCTCGCTTCCAGCTGTGGGTTGCAATCAATTCTCAGTGGATAATTTCCAAACTAATGTCTTGCAAAAATGAAGCTTAGATGAATTTGGCTTCTGTCTCACAAAACCGTCTGTCTGTTTAGTCTCTACTCTGGAAGACATAGTGCTTTATGCTGCATTTACAAATCACCTCCACCATGGCCAGTTGACGTACACATCTCTGGGTCCTCTCCATTTGAGATCAAGAGGCGCCTGGGAAGAGCTTGTGGAGTCATGAGGTGTTAGTCGATGCTAATATCTTTGCAGCTGAATAAAGGTCTAAGTCTTTAGTGTCCTGGAGCTGCCTGTCTTGCTGCATGGTTGTGATCGTTTATTGTTAACCAGTGAACTAAGGTGAAGACTGGATGTCTTTGGTACAACCCCAATTCTAATGAAGTTGGGATGTTGTGTGAAATCTAAATAAAAACAGAATGCAATGATTTGCAAATCCTCTTCAACCTATATTCAACTGAATACACCACAAAGACAAGCTATTTAATGTTCAAACTGATAAACTTTTTTGTTTTGTGCAAATATTTTCTCATTTTGAAATGGATGCCTGCAACATGTTTCAAAACAACTGCGACAAAAGACTGGAAAAGTTGATGAATGCTCAAAAAACACCTGTTTGGGACATTCCACAGGTGAACAGGTTAATTGGAAACAGGCGAGTGTCATGATTGGGTATAAAAGGAGCATCCCCAAAAGGCTTAGCTGTTCATAAGCAAAGATTCAATTCAAAGTTCAATTGCAAGGAATTTAGGGATTCCATCATCTACAGTCCATACTATAATAAGAAGATTCAGAGAATCTGGAGAACTTTCTACACATAAGCGGCAAAGCTGAAAACCAACATTGAATGCCCATGACCTTCGATCCCTCAGGCAGTACTGCATTAAAAACTGACATCATTGTGTAAAGAATCTTATCGCGTGGGCTCAGGAACACTTTAAAAAAAACATTGTCAGTTAACACAGTTCGTCGCTTCATCTACAAGTGCAAGTTAAACCTCTACCATGCATAGTGAAAGCTATACATCAACAACTTCCAGAAACGCCACTGCCTTCTCTGGGCTCGAGCTCATTTGAAATGGACAGACGCAAAATGGAAAAGTGTGCTGTGGTCTGATGAGTCCACATTTCAAATTGTTTTTGGAAATCATGGACGCCGTGACCTCCGGACAAAAAAGGAAAAAGACCATCCAGATTGTTACCAGTGCAAAGTTCAAAAGCCAGCATCTGTGATGGTATGGGGGGTGTTAGTGCCCATAACATGGGCAACTTACACATCTGTGATGGCACCATCAATGCTGAAAGGTACATCCAGATTTTGGAGCAACACATGCTGCCATCCAAGCAACATATTTTTCAGGGACGTCCCTGCTTATTTCAGCAAGACAATGCCAAGCCACATTCTGCACATGTTACAGCAGCGTGGCTTCGTAGTAAAAGAGTGCAGGTACTAGACTGGCTGCCTGCAGTCCAGACCTGTCGCCCATTGAAAATGTGTGGCACATTATGAAGTGCAAAATACGACAATGGAGACCCCGGACTGTTGAACAACCAAAGTCGTATATCAAGCAAGAATGGGAAAGAATTCCACCTACAAAGCTTCAGCAATTAGTGTCCTCAGTTCCCAAATGCTTATTGAGTGTTGTTAGAAGGAAAGGTGATGTAACACAGTAGTAAACATACCACTGTCCCAGCTTTTTTGAAACGTGTTGCAGGCATCCATTTCAAAATGAGCAAATATTTGCACAAAAACAATAAATTTTATCAGTTTGAACATTAAATATCTTGTCTTTGTGGTGTATTCAGTTGAATATAGGTTGAAGAGGATTTGCAAATCATTGCATTCTGTTTTTATTTACAATTTACACAACGTCCCAACTTCATTGGAACTGGGGTTGTACTCTGTGTTTTCGAAAGATCGTAGGGTCGTGCTGGAATGACTTTGTATTAAACATTACTAAGAGAGACTAAGATGAGGAGTATCACTTGCATTGTGAGGGAGCATCACTGGCGACATTTTGTCCATGTGGCCTTTTTCTTTGTGCATGATCCAGCACACCTCGATCTCTCAGGCATGGTACCTGAGTGTTGAGGACCCCAGTATCTGGAGAAGGCCAAGGTGATGGCCATGTTTCACCTGGCTGCAGCTGAACATCTCTAAAGATCTGGGAACAGACCGGTTGTCTGCCTGAATGGTTGCCATCTAGGACCTAGGGCAGTACTATGCTGTCATGGATACGCCAAAATGCAGCACCAGTGCATGCTCCCAGACTTACTATTAGAAATATATATACAAGGGCTGTCAATAAAGTATAGGTCCTTTTTATTTTTTTCAAAAACTATATGGATTTCATTCATATGTTTTTACGTCAGACATGCTTGAACCCTCGTGCGCATGCGTGAGTTTTTCCACACCTGTCGGTGACGTCATTCGCCTGTGAGCACTCCTTGTGGGAGGAGTCGTCCAGCCCCTCGTCGGAATTCCTTTGTCTGAGAAGTTGCTGAGAGACTGGCGCTTTGTTTGATCAAACATTTTTCTAAACCTGTGAGACACATCGAAGTGGACACGGTTCGAAAAATTAAGCTGGTTTTCGGTGAAAATTTTAACGGCTGATGAGAGATTTTGAGGTGATAGTGTCGCTTTAAGGACTTTCCACGGAGCGGGACGTCACGCAGCGCTCCTAGGCGCCGTCGTCAGCCTGTTTCAAGCTGAAAACCTCCACATTTCAGGCTCTATTGATCCAGGACGTCGTGAGAGAACAGAGAAGTTTCAGAAGAAGTCGGTTTCAGCATTTTATCCGGATATTCCACTGTTAAAGGAGATTTTTTTAATGAAACGTGCGGACCTCCGTGTTGATAACCATTTGTAAAATCCAGGCGGCTTTTGATGGCTTTCAGTGGAGTGAGTATCTGAGAAATTGTTTAACAGCTAGACATGTTCCAACTTGTCCTTAAGGCTTCCAACAGAGGTGTTTTTCCTGTGGCGGAGCATTGCAGCGGCTGCGAGCCAACACTGCAATCCGCCCGCACGTCTTTCATTAAAAAAATCTCCTTTAACAGTGGAATATCCGGATAAAATGCTGAAACCGACTTCTTCTGAAACTTCTCTGTTCTCTCACGAAGTCCTGGATCAATAGAGCCTGAAATGTGGAGGTTTTCAGCTTGAAACAGGCTGACGACGGTGCCTGAGAGCACTGCATGACGTCTCGCTCCTTGGAAAGTCCTTAAAGCGACAGTATCACCTCAAAATCTCTCATCAGCCGTTAAAATTTTCACAGAAAACCAGCTTAATTTTTCGAACCGTGTCCACTTCGATGTGTCTCATAGGTTTAGAAAAAAGTTTGATCAAACAAAGCGCCAGTCTCTCAGCAACTTCTCAGACAAAGGAATTCCGACGAGGGGCTGGACGACTCCTCCCACAAGGAGTGCTCACAGGCGAATGACGTCACCGACAGGCGTGGAAAAACTCACGCATGCGCACGAGGGTTCAAGCATGTATGACGTAAAAACATATGAATGAAATCCATATAGTTTTTGAAAAAAATAAAAAGGACCTATACTTTATTGACAGACCTCGTATATATATATATATATATATATATATATATATATATATATATATATATATATATATATATATATATATATATATATATATGTATATACTAAACTAGTATACAGTGGAAATTAGTAAAGTCATAAAATCACATGGACCACAGAAAGTGCAAAAAGATGAACATACACGTTTTGTTCACGTTGTGGTTTTTCAGTCCTACATTACTGCACATAAAGCAACAGCAGTTGAGACAAACTCCAGTGTTCCCAAAAGCTAATTCCTTCTTTCCTTAAACTGCTTCATAAAAAATGAACACAGATCTGACTTGAGGCTATGACAGAAGAATGCTTTTGATACTTTTTTTTTTTTTAATTCCTGACTCATCTTCAGCACATAGCTGAAATGTTATTCTTATAATACCCAGAAGATGTGTTTGCAACATTTGAAACAAGCAAAATATTTTTCATTCCATGGAATTACGGGCATTAGAAGCAGCATTTTGGAGAGCAGGGGTGGTGGCCAAGTGATTAATGCGCTTGGTTTCAGTTCAGAAGGTTCCGGGTTCAAATCCCACCCCTGCCACATTTCTCCATGTAATTGTTGTGTGGGCCGCCAGAAGAGGAGGTACTGCTGGCCCACCACCAGAGGGCGCCCTGCCTGAAGTGCAGGCTTCAGGCACGAGAGGGCGCTGCCGCCACGGACACAGCCGGGGGTGAAAGCTGTCACTCATTATCTCTTGACAGCTGTCACCCATTCATGCTTCATCATCTCACTCCATAAAACCCGGACGTCATCTCCACCTCATTGCCGAGATATCGTCGAACCGTTCAGGTAGTATTCTCAGCCTTAAAGTAAACTGTGTGTCAGTCTGAACTTTTTTTTGCAGCCGCTTTCCTGTGGTGTTCCTTATCTGTGAGACCGGCGTTTGGTGTGATCAGCGATGGCTTCGCTTCACACCTCTACCAGATAAGTGGGTAGACAGGAGCTGCACGAGTGTGTGTTAGAGGTGGAGGTGGAATTCCCACCGTTGTTGTTACTGGGTGTGCACACACCCATATCTTATTGTCTCTGCTCCCTGCCAGCAGTACCAGATCCGACCTTCGAAGACGGTGGCCACCTGGGGAGTCGGGACTTGGCGGCTCCAGTATTCTCCGGGTTCGGTGGCGGAGGAAATCGTGTGGTTCCGGTTCATCTCAGGACAGACGTCTTCTATCCTCGAGCCAGCCCACACGTCACCCTTGTGATTGACTGTCTGTAAAATTTCACATTCCTCTGTGTTGTGCTCATTCACAACAGTAAAGTGTTCATATTCGACTCTTTCATTGTCCGTTCATTTATGCCCCTTGTTGTGGGTCCGTGTCACTACACTTTCACAACAGGATATCTCGGCCAGCGTCATGGATCCCGAGGGGCGTCACCCATCTGTTGGACAGCCAATGGAAGAGCAGGGTGCACAGGCGTCTGCAGGAGGTGTGCTCGGTGAGTTGCAGCAAATCCTCACCGCCTTTACCGCTCGGCTGGATTTGATGACCGAGCAAAATGTCATCCTTAATCGCAAGATGGAGGCTCTCACCGCACAGGTGGAAGCGCGCGATCAGAGCGCTGCTGCGGCTCCTCCTCCTGCCGACCCGGTGCCGGATATTAACGTTCCACTGGTCGTTCAACGAACCCCCCCACCATCCCCTGAAGCATACATAAATCCCCCAGAGCCGTACGGGGGTTGTGTGGAGACGTGCGCAGACTTTCTGATGCAGTGTTCGCTCGTCTTTGCACAACGACCCGTGATGTACGTGTCTGACGCCAGCAAGGTGGCTTATGTTATTAACTTGCTTCGTGGTGAGGCACGCGCTTGGGCTACAGCGCTTTGGGAGCAAAACTCACGGCTCCTTACCTCTTATACTGGGTTTGTGAGGGAGTTCAGAACAGTGTTTGATCACCCTAACAGAGGAGAGACCGCTTCAACAGTGCTGCTGTCAATGCGACAGGGGCGCCGGAGCGCAGCCGAATATGCAGTCGACTTCCGCATCGCGGCTGCGAGGTCCGGCTGGAATAACGTTGCGCTCCGCGCCGCCTTTATAAACGGACTGTCGTCAGTCCTGAAGGAGCACCTGGTAGCTAAGGAAGAACCGCGGGATTTAGATGGGCTTATCGATCTCGTTATACGGTTAGACAATCGGTTGGAGGAACGCCGTCGGGAGCGAGACGAAGGACGTGGCCGGGCACGCGCTGTTCCTCTCCCTTCCGGGTTCGAAAAGGTTCCGCCCTCCCCACGCTCCACAGCCTCAATGCTCCGTGTGGCTACAGCTCCCCCTGCTGATGAAGCTATGGACACGAGCAGGACCACAATTAGACCACCTGTCAGACAGCGGAGGCTGGCCCGCGGGGAGTGTTTTGTCTGCGGTTCAAATGAGCACATGCAGAGAGGCTGCCCCAAGCGGTTAAAAACCAACGCCCACCCCTAGAAACTGGGCTAAGGGTGGGCCAAGACATTCACGTGGGACATACACATATTTCCACACGACCAATTTTATTCACTTTATACATGCTTCCCTTAGGCAGTATTATTAGACGGTATTGCTTAAATTTTCATTGTTACGCAGATGATACCCAGCTTTATCTATCCATGAAGCCAGAGGACACACACCAATTAGCTAAACTGCAGGATTGTCTTACAGACATAAAGACATGGATGACCTCTAATTTCCTGCTTTTAAACTCAGATAAAACTGAAGTTATTGTACTTGGCCCCACAAATCTTAGAAACATGGTGTCTAACCAGATCCTTACTCTGGATGGCATTACCCTGACCTCTAGTAATACTGTGAGAAATCTTGGAGTCATTTTTGATCAGGATATGTCATTCAAAGCGCATATTAAACAAATATGTAGGACTGCTTTTTTGCATTTACGCAATATCTCTAAAATCAGAAAGGTCTTGTCTCAGAGTGATGCTGAAAAACTAATTCATACATTTATTTCCTCTAGGCTGGACTATTGTAATTCATTATTATCAGGTTGTCCTAAAAGTTCCCTAAAAAGCCTTCAGTTAATTCAAAATGCTGCAGCTAGAGTACTGACGGGGACTAGAAGGAGAGAGCATATCTCACCCATATTGGCCTCTCTTCATTGGCTTCCTGTTAATTCTAGAATAGAATTTAAAATTCTTCTTCTTACTTATAAGGTTTTGAATAATCAGGTCCCATCTTATCTTAGGGACCTCGTAGTACCATATCACCCCAATAGAGCGCTTCGCTCTCAGACTGCAGGCTTACTTGTAGTTCCTAGGGTTTGTAAGAGTAGAATGGGAGGCAGAGCCTTCAGCTTTCAGGCTCCTCTCCTGTGGAACCAGCTCCCAATTCATATCAAGGAGACAGACACCCTCTCTACTTTTAAGATTAGGCTTAAAACTTTCCTTTTTGCTAAAGCTTATAGTTAGGGCTGGATCAGGTGACCCTGAACCATCCCTTAGTTATGTTGCTATAGACGTAAACTGCTGGGGGGTTCCCATGATGCACTGTTTCTTTCTCTTTTTGCTCTGTATGCACCACTCTGCATTTAATCATTAGTGATCGATCTCTGCTCCCCTCCACTGCATGTCTTTTTCCTGGTTCTCTCCCTCAGCCCCAACCAGTCCCAGCAGAAGACTGCCCCTCCCTGAGCCTGGTTCTGCTGGAGGTTTCTTCCTGTTAAAAGGGAGTTTTTCCTTCCCACTGTAGCCAAGTGCTTGCTCACAGCGGGTCGTTTTGACCGTTGGGGTTTTACATAATTATTGTATGGCCTTGCCTTACAATATAAAGCGCCTTGGGGCAACTGTTTGTTGTGATTTGGCGCTATATAAAAAAATTGATTGATTGATTGACTCCCAGTTACAATCCTAAGCGGGGATTTAACCCTTCAAGCCCCAGCACTGGTGGACACGGGGTCAGAAGGGAATCTGCTGGACAGCAGATGGGCAAGGGAGGTAGGGCTCCCTCTGGTGGTGCTCCCTTCGCCATTGCAGGTGCAGGCACGAGATGGCCCCCTTCTCCCTTTGATCACACACAAGACACAACCTGTAACTCTGGTGGTGTCTGGCAATCATCAGGAGGAGATCGAGTTTTTTGTGACTCCTTCTACCTCCCGCGTGATTTTGGGCTTCCCATGGATGTTGAAACACAATCCCAGGATTGATTGGCCGTCTGGGGTGGTGGTTCAGTGGAGCGAAACCTGCCATCGGGTGTGTTTAGGATCCTCGGTTCCTCCCGGTTTACATGCTAAGGAGGACGTCAAAGTCCCTCCCAATCTGACGGCGGTGCCGGTTGAGTACCACGATCTTGATGATGTCTTCAGCAAGGACCTGGCACTCGCCCTTCCCCCCCACCGTCTGTATGATTGTGCCATTGATCTGATTCCAAGCATTGAGTTCCCGTCCAGCAGGCTGTACAACCTCTCACGACCTGAGCGTGAATCAATGGAGACCTACATCCGGGACTCATTAGCTGCCGGGCTGATCCGGAACTCCACCTCCCCGATGGGTGCAGGTTTCTTTTTTGTGGACAAGAAAGATGGCGGACTCCGTCCATGCATTGATTACAGGGGGCTGAACGAGATTACGGTTCGCAAACGATACCCGTTGCCGTTGTTAGATTCCGTGTTCACCCCCCTTCATGGAGCCAAAATCTTTACTAAGCTGGATCTTAGGAATTCGTATCACCTGGTTCGGATCCGGAAGGGAGACGAGTGGAAGACGCCCCGTTAGGTCACTTTGAGTACCTGGTCATGCCGTTCGGCCTCACCAACGCCCCCGCGACGTTCCAAGCCTTGGTTAACGACGTCTTGCGGGACTTCCTGCACCGATTCGTCTTCGTATATCTGGACGATATTCTCATCTTTTCTCCGGATCCTGAGACTCATGTCCAGCATGTACGTCAGGTCCTGCAGCAGTTGTTAGAGAACCGACTGTTTGTGAAGGGCGAGAAGTGCAAGTTTCACCGCACTTCTTTGTCCTTTCTGGGGTTTATCATCTCCTCTAACTCCGTTGCCCCTGATCCGGCCAATGTTGCGGCAGTGAGAGATTGGCCCCAACCAACAAGCCGTAGGAAGCTGCAACAGTTCCTCGGCTTCGTTAATTTCTATAGGAGGTTCATTAAGGGCTACAGTCAGGTAGTTAGCCCCCTGACAACCCTGACCTCTCCAAAAGTCCCCTTCACCTGGTCGGATCGGTGCGAAGCCGCGTTCAAGGAGTTGAAACGACGGTTCTCTACTGCGCCAGTTTTGGTGCAGCCCGAACCTAGCCGCCAGTTTGTGGTTGAAGTGGACGCCTCTGACTCAGGGATAGGAGCCGTGCTATCCCAGAGCGGAGAGACCGATAAGGTTCTTCACCCGTGTCCCTACTTTATCTCTTGACAGCTGTCACCCATTCATGCTTCATCATCTCACTCCATAAAACCCGGAAGTCATCTCCACCTCATTGCCGAGATATCGTCGAACCGTTCAGGTACTATTCTCAGCCTTAAAGTAAACTGTGTGTCAGTCTGAACATTTTTTTGCAGCCACTTTCCTGTGGTGTTCCTTATCTGTGAGACCGGCATTTGGTGTGATCAGCGACGGCTTCGCTTCACACCTCTACCAGATAAGTGGGTAGACAGGAGCTGCACGAGTGTGTGTTAGAGGTGGAGGTGGAATTCCCACCGTTGTTGTTACTGGGTGTGCACACACCCATATCTTATTGTCTCTGCTCCCTGCCAGCAGTACCAGATCTGACCTTCGAAGACGGTGGCCACCTGGGGACTCGGGACTTGGCGGCTCCAGTATTCTCCGGGTTCGGTGGCGGAGGAAATCGTGTGGTTCCGGTTCATCTCAGGACAGACGTCTTGTATCCTCGAGCCAGCGCACACGTCACCCTTGTGATTGACTGTCTGTAAAATTTCACATTCCTCTGTGTTGTGCTCATTTACTTCAGTAAAGTGTTCATATTCGACTCTTTCATTGTCCGTTCATTTACGCCCCCTGTTGTGGGTCCGTGTCACTACACTTTCACAACAGTAATGTGGAGTTGCGTCAGGAAGGGCATCCGGCGTAAAACTTGTGCCAATTCAACATGCAGATCCACCTTGGATTTGCTGTGGCGACCCCAAGTGCAAACAAGGGAGCAGCCGAAGGGACTTACTTACTTAGAAGCAGCATTTTGGAGCTTGGCTGAACATTGCTTGGAGCCTATGAAGCCATGATCTGGTTTCATTCTGACTGTACACTGTTGCCAGGGCAACAGATTTCAGCCATGTTCTTGCTACACTGCAGAAAACACTGATTCCATCATGTCATCTGCTGTTGAGACTTCAAATCACTGAAAGCAACTGAAGAAATCACTTCAATGGGATGAATGTGCATCTTGTCACATCTTTAGACATACTACAGTTCTTATTTGTTTTGTAAGGTCTGCTCGGTACCTTCTCTAATATATTCTGAAGAGTCACATTCCCAGGTAGCAGAAATTTTCAGTGTTCACACATCCTGTATTATTGTTATTGCTACCCTGCATGTTGAGAAAGCAACAAAAGAAGGCTATTGTTTTTACTGGAGTGTGTGTGTGGACAACATAGCTCAAAAACTGCTTGAAGGATTTCCTTCAAACATGGTTGGGAATATTACTAGAGGTGATTAAATTTTGGTCATATACATAGCTGGTCTAACTACAGTCTTGTAAACTTTCCCTTTCACTCTTGCATACAGCCTTTTGTTACTAATCACTCCTACTACCTTTCTCCACCCACCACACACTCTCTTCTTCACCTCTCTAGCACACTCTCCATTATTTTGGATAGCTGACCTCAAGTACTTATCGACCTTCACCACCTCTACTCCATGCAACTACACTGTTAGACTGCATTCCCCCCAGTCACACACATGTACTCCATCTTGATAAAAATGACTTTCATTCCCTTTCTCTCCAGAGCGTACCTCCACATCTCCAGTCAAGTCTCATCCTGCTGTCTACTCTTATTAAAAATCATTTAATATGGAGTTGAATAAGGAGGTTCATTTGGCATAAAACTTGTGCCATGTTGAATCTTCTGTGGTTACCCCAAGTGAAAAAAAGGAGAAGCTGAAAGAAACCACATGGAATGGAAGTAAGGATATGCACACTGGGGGGGGTTTCAAATTGTTCTATCATCATCTCAAAGGGAGGAGAAATGGTGTTGGAGTTATTGGGAAGGAAGAGTATGTTGGAGGTCAGGTGAGTGTCTGTCAGGGTAATGAGTGTGATTCCAGCCCATTGCAGGTTACTCCTCCACCAACAAGAAGGTACCCATTTACAGCTGACTGGACTGGAACAATGCAGATGAAGTCTCATGTCCAGTTCTCAGACAGAAAGTATCAATTTTGTAAATACTGCTGGGTGACTTTGTGTATTAGTGGGTAGTACTGCTGCATCACAGTGTGGTTGCGGGTTCAAATCCTATCTTGCCTTTTCAGTGTGGAGTTTGCTTTCCTGCCTGATCCTGTGAGGGTTCCTTATGGGTACTCCCACTTCCTCCTACCTCCAAAGACATGTAGTTTAAGTAAATTGGAAACTCTAAACTCATTTACACTACAACTCACACCTATGTGTGGGTGAGCATGTGAATGAGTCAAGCTTGATTTATGCTTCTATAACTCCATAATTCCATGGCTACGCAATGACACTGACATGGGTGTGACCATTTCGAAGTTCTCTGTCATGTTGATGGGTGTTGTAGTGCAATTTACCACTGGAATACTAGGGAGCGCAATGTGAAGAACAAGGCATATACTTCCTTTCCACCTGCACCACCACTGTCCTGGTCCTTTCATAATTTTTTTCTCTCTCCTTTTTCTGGACTAATTTGTCTCAAAGTGACCTTCACGTCATTATACAATCATCAACCGCCAAACCAACATTACGTGCAATTTCCTTCCATGAATTGCGGGTCATTTGAGCATCTTTGTAGTTTTTCAACTCCATGTTGTAAAGTTGGTCATATTTGTGGACTGTTCTGCCAAAGTTCCTCTATTTGATCCATGATTAAAATGTAATCGGTGTGTGCACTGCAAAAACCTTTAAAATACGGGAGAGGAAGGAGTGAAACCGGAAAAGTAACCAATCACAACCCATGCTTTCTCCGTCAGGTGCATGTCAGGCTATGGAGAGTGTACGCGGTGATGCAGAGGGCTCTGCATTGCTACAGCACTGTGGAGAAGCATAAATCAGGCTTTAGTCTGTCTACATGTGTTGGCTCCCCTTAACAGTACGAAACACGTTGAGAAAAGGAATGACTGAATAAATAATATTTTGACAAACAATTCTGAAATTGTATTTAAGATGTGTGAACCATTTCAGCCTGATACACAATAAAAATGGCTCTCCAAGAAAATTCTGAACATCTTGTCAAGGATTCTTTCACTGTTAACAGACAGACACAGTTCTTAGTTGGTGAATCATCATAGGCTGTTGCCTGGGTGACAGATTTTTGTCACACACTCAAATGGCTAATGTAGGAGGTTCTAGGAGGTGTCGCTGGGCCAGATGCACACTGGGAAGTGTTTCTGTCAGGCTTTCAGCAGCTCTTCCGGCAGCTGGTCTCTTGAAGAACAGTACAGCTCAGTTCTTATCAACTTTGGGCTCCCCTCCTCCATCCTCCTGTCCCATCACTCTGTCACGCTCTCTCTCTCGGTCCCTCGCTCTCTTTTGTACACTGACCTGTTTCCTGGAGGCTTTCTGATGGCTGTGCATGGAATGTGAGGGTTCACACAAATGAAGCCTCTTCATGTTAAAGGTGTGTTTTTATGTATTTAATCATTGTGCACTTTTCTCATTGCTGCATTTGCCGTTTGGACTCTTTGTTATTTTTGATGCACAACTGGCTGTTTCATGAGAAGCTGAGGGTACACGGCAGAGAGGAGTAACTGTAGGTGATCGGTTAAACCGTGGAAACTGCTTGTCACACATAGCAATAACGATGTTCTGTACAGCCAAGCAATTCAACTCTTGGACTCCATGTCCAAATATTACATAACATACAGGGACATACATTTTCATATTGTTATTTCCATTTTTAGTCATTAGCCAACTTTAAACATTGATTATGAATTGTTTTAAATAAATTAAAATTTCAGAGTAAACTCCACAGTGGTGACTGAAAATCAATAGAAAATGATGGGAATAGAAAATCAATAAAGTCATCAAATGTCTACTTTACCTTTACTCTATGAGTCACTTCTCTGCAATAAATCCAATAATTTAAAAAAAAATAAGCCATGACTCAGACTTGAAAATCCAGCAGAAAATCAGTGTACCATTTTCAGAAACTTTGAAAAATAAAGTGATTAATGATTCATTCTTGTGAACAAGATTTCCAGGTGCCTCCTCCTGAGGCACCTGGGTACTGGATCATACTCAGAGAAGTGAACCACATGTCTATAGTGTCAACATTAGTGGAAGACGGTTATCCTTCTTAAGGGAAAGGATATTCCAGGTGCCCACCCACATGAGCTCCTTCATGCTTTGGTCTGGTTGCCGTTGTGCATTAGACAACTCATCAGCACTGTACCTGTCTTCATAACACATGCCATCATCCGGTGGAAGGCAATAGAAGAGTTATTCCAATAGAGCACACAAACAAGACATCTTTTCTTTGCAAACTGTTTTATAGTTGCTGGTGTTCCCATCCCACCACCAAACCGACCCTATACAGTTCCAGATGCAATTCAACATTGTTTGTCATTCCCAGGACAAAGACTCATGAACACTAGCAATCACAGAAATCGCATGTTGGAAAAAACAAACCAAGCCCATGACAGGAAAAGTAAAAAAAAACATATCAGGGGTCAAACCAACAAAATGGTATTTGCCCCCCAAAAGAAAGCATACTGGGGAACCTATCCAGGAGACCACTGACAATAATAGCAGCAAAAGAACCCCTCTCCCAACAACAACTAGCCAGATCAAGGACACCCCTAACAGAAAGCCCCACTAATTAGAACAAAGATGGCAAGGTGCAAGGCACCAGTTATCTTCTCGACGAGACCACAGTCTGCTATGATTATTTCATTATGTTCCATCTGATGTCATATTATAAAAGGAATAAGCTATTTCAGGCTGCCTTTAAATCCACTCGATGGTCAGTTATTCTGTAAAACACGTGCACTCAGTTGTACTTCAAATGAAGACTATTTTCTTGAGTTCTGAGAGAAGCAGCCCAAAAACCCATAAACCATTCCACAAATTTGAAATTAAAGTGGTTCATTATAGTATGAGAGGTACATTTTAGATTCTTTTGTCTCTTTTTCAGTCATGAAGACCATTGTACAGTTCCTAGCCCACATCTTTAACTTGATGACAGTAAAAGTCATACTGTGTTCCTATACCAAGGCATACCGGTCACCCTTCAAATTCTTCACCCGCATTGATCCTGCAAAACAGAAACATACATCACACGGAGAGCGACTGTGTTCACTGCCTCTGGTCATAAAACATATTGTACATCTCCTGACCTTTAGTGGAAATACCAAAGTAGAATTTGGATCTGCTGCTCTGTGTTTTAACGATCTTGGAAAGTGCCAGACCAAAATTAGTTACATCTATAAAAACACATCCAGCATCTCAGGGAGCAGCTGCCATAGCAACCAGACAGTGAGGATGAATAAGGAGCAGCTTGGGGAGGTGGAGCAAAGTGAGACGTTATTACACATGATTAATATATTTCGTCCCCAGGCATCCACATAACTCTTTTGACAAATTGTTGCTATGTGGATGCTGACGGTGCCTTCTGCATCTCTATCGTGACATGCAAGATGCTAATCTGCCTGCCAACAGTCGAAAGGAGTGATTTCCGT
Source organism: Thalassophryne amazonica (assembly GCF_902500255.1). Classification (NCBI taxonomy): domain Eukaryota; kingdom Metazoa; phylum Chordata; class Actinopteri; order Batrachoidiformes; family Batrachoididae; genus Thalassophryne; species Thalassophryne amazonica. Next base: position 69,792,712 of record NC_047113.1, read on the forward strand.
GTATGGTGGTTATGGTAGGAATTCATTTTTGTTGATGCGAAAAGTCCATGACATCACACAACTCTTTATTGGTGCACGCAGGCTCTTCCCCGTGATCAAAAGTGTACATGCTGGTATACATATCGATGGCCGATAACATTTTAAGTCATAATTAAATAAATTCTGTAGGTTTTGATAATCAAAGAGTCACACGTGTACCACCAGACCTTCAAACAAGTTAGCTGAATATATGCAGATTCTACTTCTTACCTCCCATTCCTTAAAAGTCCTTTTGATTTGTTTAATCCATTTTCATATTTTCATCTGCTTTGTGAAGGAATAATTTTGGAGGGATGATGAAGCTGATGGATCCAACTTCAACACAAGCGATACCCCATCAACCTGAATTTTAACTGCTCTTGTTCCCAAGCATGACCTTCCATTGATCAGATCAGCATTCCCAATTAACCGCCAATTTACTTCATCCTCAGTCCCTAATTAATCCACACAATGCTAATCTCCATTCTTCCCTCCAAATTTCACTCTGTTTCAATAAGCTGGAATGCCTTGAAAAGTGATTTCATTATAATAAGTTTCCTTGTTTCCTTTTGGAAAATATGGCATCATACTTGTTTTCAGTGTGCACAATCTGTGACAATGTTTTAGATATTTTGTATTTTCCAGCTTTTCGGGAGGGCCTGCGACTTATACTGCGGTATGACTAATAAACAAGTTTACTATTAATAATATCTGTAATGACAATTTATATGAGATATTGATCGTTGGGGTTTTTCTGTAATTACTGTATGGCTTTTGCCTTACAATATAAAGCGCCTCGGGGCAACTGTTTGTTGTGATTTGGCGCTATATAAATAAAATTGATTTGATTTGATATTCCCAGGACTTAAAGAACTAAAAATAATCTCAGATAATAAAGTTTAAATTCCAGTGATAAAATTTGCACAACAATGCACAAAAATCCCAAATTAAAGAGCTGATAATACAGAAAAAAAGTGTGCCTTATATTTCAGTGTGACTTATATATGGGTTTTTTCCACTTCCTCTTTAACAGCCTTACGAAGGACAATTTGAAGTTTTGAGCCCGATACAGCAAAAATAGGGTGTGGTTCTTCATTTTTTGCATTCTGAGAAACCAACATTTCTCGACATCGCACCCAGTGAGTCAAAACTTCACATATTCTCCAGAAATGTTGGTTTGTCAGAATGCAAAAGATGAAGAACCATGACCTCCTTTTTCTGGGTCAAGCTCAAAAATGTTTCAGTCACCTCTCGTATGCTCCAAAAAAAAAACAACAACAAAAAAAAACAGTAAATTTAATTATGTCGTCTTTTGTTCTTGTGCTTCCATTATAGTTCTGAGTTTCTTTTCTATTTTCACCTACAAAGTGTTTTTTCTAAACAACCTATTAAGAAAAGATAAGACAGGATAAAATCAACTTTATTTATCCTGAAGGAAATTCTTTTAGGCCTTATATAAAACAAATAATGAATTTTTTCATTCATTCAATCGTGCAAATATTTCATGTGGTTTACTGCACTGCTTTACTGGATAACAGAACATGCACATCTTCCATTTCAACATGTTCTTTATTTTTGAGCTCTTCTGTTTTGCCTGAGGTACAAGTGTGCAATATTCATGTTGTTTAATCAGCATGTTGATGTGCCACCTACTGGGTGGATGGATTATTTTGGCAAAAGGTGAAGTGCTCATGGACATGACTATTTATATTTTTGAACAAAATGTGAGAGGAATAAGCCTTTTGTGTGCACAGAAGAACTCTTGGGTCTTTTAATTAAGCTCAAAAACGTGTTACACTTCTAATTTTGTTCCACTACAAAATTCCACTGTGTGCTTTCAGCTTTCCAAAAGGCAGCTCCATTGTCCTGACTTTCCTGTCTCATTCACTATTTTTTGCTGCCATTCTGACATTTATCTAAAACTGTTTAAACATGACACTTTCCACATAGCAACAAGTAGAGACCATTTAATGCAAATGTGTCTGTTTCATGAGGTCCTGTCCACCGGAGTAGAACTGAAAAACCATAAAAGGTCATCACAGAGATGGGTTTTATTGGAAGTAATGTTATTATTCCGACTTTTTTTCTGTGCGGAAACGGTGAAGCTGAAATCAAAATGTCAGATAATTTATGTGGCTGCTGGTTGTTTTTTTGTCTCTGTTGTTTCTGCTCAGTTTTATCCCACCAGATGAGAGAGCCGCCCAGGGACGTGAAAGCAGCATTTATGCTGTCTTTCTGAAATAAAGCACATGGACCAAAAGCATTTATCTAAAAGAGCATCCTAAGTTCTCCTCATGTTAGCACCATTTGAAGTTTGTTCTTCAGCTCCAGCTTCACAGTGATAGTTGGGAGCAGACATGGTTGGACTTGCTGCCAGAGTGTTTGCTCATCCTCGCTTAAAGACGTCTGTCACATACAGTGATGTCACCTGACAGAGGACACGGGTCCTGACCTGGCTTTTTGTGAGCATGTTCTCCTGTCTCTCGCTCTCTGCCTTATCACCGCCCCCTTCTGTTTTCTCTTATCTCCTTTTTAATTGTTCATTTAATAGTTTTTGTCCTGTCACCTATACACTCTCCACTGTCCTCGTCATCCCTCGCTGATTTGTCCTCAGGAGTTTGATTGTGTCTTTGCAAAAGTTACAGGAAAGTCGGTGAGGTTATTTATGCTTCCATCTTTTTAAATCAGTGAGGTTGTTTATGCCTCTATGTGTTGCTGATTTTGTCAATGAGCAGGGTTCTAGCCACGGTGGGCTGTGCCGGGTGGCCCCGCTCGGTACTGCATATTTCCACCTGGCTCTCGGGTTCAAATTGGATGTGCCGCCCAGCACAGAATTTCTGAAAAATGAACTGAAATGTTACTGAAAATGTACCAATTTGATCGTATTTCATGCTTATAGAGTCATAGATTTGCCATTTTAAACCAATAATTAAAGTAATAAGAAATATATTTCTCATTTTCTTCGTACCAAATCGCAAACAGCAGAGATTAGAGAGTCAGCGCATTCTGTGGCCACAGAGCTGTGAAAAGAAACAGCTGAAAGAAAGAAATGTCATACAATCCCACTCAAAAATGTTGAAAAAAAAAAAAACTGTTAGGATGACAGAAAAAGAACAACTGCCTGCTTCACTGGATTAAAAACTACTGTGTGTCATTTTTGAACAAGAGAGTAAATGCTAAGTCCATTAAATATAAATGTGTTTTTAACATTTTCAATGATATTTAATGTATTATCTTAGACTTTGACAGAAACATGCAAAAAATGACTTTGATCTTACAAATATTACAACATAAATGTAATTTTTTTATCTTTTTATATTCAAAATTAGTTAAAACAGGGCTTGCCAATATTGTTTTAGTGGTAGAAAACCCCAATAGCTTCAGGGGTCATGGGCCCTGCGGCCCCCTGAAGCAATGAGCACATAATCACATAATTTACCTGGCACTAAAGTGGTCCTAGCTAGAACCCGGTCAATGAGGTTATTTTTATGCTTCAGTTGTTTTGTGTTTATTATTTTGACAGAGCTTCATTTTGTTGTTTGTTTTGCAGTTAATGAGGTTGTGTTTATGCTGCAATTTTTGGGTTGAAAGTTGACTATATATACAGTACTGTACAAAGGTTTCTGGCATCCCAGAGTTATAATAAAAGTAACATTTGATGACCCTCCTCTTACTCTTTTTTACTGGCATGTCGACACAAAATCAGTTCCAACAAAAGTGAATATGTTAGCTACATTTTTTTTTTAAATCAATAATAATAATTTCTTTGTAAGTGTACTGGCCAGTAGAATACCACACAAACACAGTTGCAAATGATCATGAGATATTAAAATGATTGTAAAACACAATGACTTCACGTGTTTCTTAAAATAGTTTTTTGAGGTCCTGCTCCGGTATGACTTATATATGTATCTAAACATCAGATGTAAATAGAACTCAGTTTTCATATTAATTATCATTAACGTTGAAATTCATCACACATTTAATTTTATTTATGAATATTTATCAGGTTTTCATAATTACATCTGCCAAGGATGTAATAAAATCATTGGTGTTTATTTATTTAGTTGCCTGACACTTAGCAGGATTACGTCAAAACTACTCCATGGATTTCGACAAAATTTTCTCCACAGATAGATATTAGGCCAGAGAAGACTCCATTAAATTTTGGAGGTGATCCAGATTTGGATTCTGGATCAAGATTTCAATTTATATATAGGCTTTGAAGGATTACATCAAAACTAATTCACAGATTCTCAACAAATTTACATAATAGATAGATATTAGGGGATGGAAGACTGCAGTGAATTTTGGAGGTGATCCAGATCCAGAATGGCAGACATCAGAAATCTCAGATTGCTCTTGTTTTTAACCTGTTTTGCCCCACTGGCAACAACTGTTTCTGGAGCGTATTACTGTCATTTTCTACTCACAATAAAAATCTCAATGGCACTAATGCAATGTTTTCCACTTATAAAAAACAAACAAACAAAAAAAAATCTGGGCATAAACAGGTTAATGCTTTCATGATGCTTTTGATTTTTTTTTTAAGGTGACAAGGTTTTCTTTATATCCATTTTGTTGGCATTTAGTGCTTCTATTCTTTGTTGTTGCTGTTTTAGTTGATTAGATTGTATTTAAGCCTCTCTTTGATTTGTTTTAAAATATGTATTTGTTTTTTTAATGCCGCATTCATGACGTTATGTAATTTTAGTTCTATCTTAGATCCCACCAAAGGTGCTATATGTGTATTGCACAACTTAAGATGTTTGGATGCTTGTCAGTTGTTGCTTTATGTTTAATTTCTTTGTACATGATGTTGCATTATGTTGTTTGTGGTTGTTGATGAGTTAAGATGAGATACCATCTCTGTGAAGCCTTACACCCAAACTCATGATTATGTGCATAACTTTGTTTGTGTTGCTCTAATTTCCACTGATTGGCAAAAAGGAGTTGACAAAGTTCATGGAATACTTAATGATCCATTAACACAACAGAGTTTTGTCATTTTAATATGTTGTTTGGCTGCTTTAACCTGCAGCTGCTGTAACTGCTGATTAGATCAGAAAAACTTTTCAATGATTTTTTTTTAACTCCTTTGTTGCCTTTGACTAATTTTTAAATGACTTGACAACAACATTTTAAGTATGGGACCCCCACCCCCTTCCATGCCCAAATTTTAAATATGTTTGGAATATCACAGCAACATGACAAAAGTAGCTGTTTGTTTTTTTTTTTTTTTTAAGGATAAAAAACAAAATTTTTGAGTTACAGTACTGTTACCACTGCATCATACTGTAATACGAGCAGTGTTTGTGTGTTTGTTCCCCGACTCATTCTAGGCCATTACTGGATGCCGATGTTCACCAATCTTGATATGTGAATGACATTCAAATCCATAATTGCCCTTCAGGGTTTGTTTTAGCAAAGCTCTAGGTCATGGTGGTCAAAGATCAAAATGTTTTGATCAGATGGGGTTTTTTTATTCCAATGCTCAACACACATGGTCTATATATGGAGGTGTGTTCTTGCATTATGCAAGTGAGGTAAAATTTGCCAAACATCAACCATTTGGGTCAAAGATACTAGGGTCAAATGTAAATTTCTTTTTGAGTCCAGTTTGCACTACCCAACTAATGACACTGTGCCACATCTGATTGTGAAAATCAGCTTTCGATTCTCACAACACAAACATGACGATCAATCTGTAATGATCTCAGAAAACCGCTCATGCTAATGTTTTTAGGACGATTTACATGATATACATGGCAACAACAGATTCTTTCTCAACCTGCAGTCGCCTGGTTTGAAGCCCACCTGTGATCTTTTGCACATACATAAACATACACCTACGTAACACTCGCATACAAAAATATTCACTGCATATGCAGGTCTATACAAAAAAAAAAGGTTTGAAACATTATTATGAATCAAACATTTTGAATCCACTTTTGGTCTTCAGGTGTTTCATGAAATTCATGACCTGTTTTCCACAAGAAATTCTAGGAAATTTTGGAATTCTATATGTAAGAAATAAATTAAGGAACACACAAGTGACAGTTTAAATTAAAACAACTTTAAACAAATTAGTATTTTGATTTGGCTGAGTCTAAATAAATTTTTAATTTGGTCTAAGGAGGTTTAAAATCCACCTTGGTGAAACAAAAAAATTTAATTTGGTCTCGTGGAAATTACAATTCAAACAGATTTGTTTAGGCAAAATAAAACATTTTGTTTCATCAAAGTGGATTTGAAACCTTCCTAGGCCAAATAAAATTTTTAATTCTGCATCAAGCAAAATAATTGCTTTTCTGCCATAGAATCTTGGAATTTGGACTGGCATACTGTAAAGTAGAACTTAAAATGTTTCAATGCCACTGTAGAAGTACATAAAATTGGACTTTCAATTCACCATTTCCACAATTGGGGAAAAAAACCACATTGTCCTTTCTTGAATGTTAGCATTTCAATACCGTTATGGGCAATGCTAACGAAATTCCAACAGCTTCCACTGAGATACATTCAGGGCTTAATTTGAGGGGGAGCAAGCCGGAGCGCGCTCTGGAACATCGGACATTGGCTCCGCCAGCTATTTATACTGGATCCGTGATCCACCACCTCTCTTGACTAACAAAATAAGAAAAAAAAATCACCGCGATTGCTCTCACTGCCAATCACACCACCGCCCTCCTGTCTGCTGTGCGGAATTGCGCCAAATCTAGCAACAGGTCCAGAGGCTACGCTCGCTGTTTTGATCCGGATGTTGACCGTAGCCGCAGAGCTCCGTGGCCACCGAGAGAGGACTTGGATTCTTTGCAGGTCCCGCATCCGTACCCCCGGAGGCAGTGAGTGAAGGGAGAGCCGCGCAAAAAAGAGAGTGTTTACACAAAAGAGAAAAGTCAGAAAATGTTAATGCCTGTTTGAGAAAAGTGTGTAGTGAGAGGTTTTACAGCCTTAAAACATCTATAATAAGTATAAAAAATAGTGCTACTTCGCAGATTTAATTTATTACAGGTTATGCCGCGTTCACACCGGGCGCGATCAGACGCTACAAATTCACGGGGGTCGCGTGGCGACGGACGTGCCTCCTTTGCCCGGTGTGTCGCTCTGCTTGGGTGGACTTTCGCTGCGAAAATTCGCCCTGGTGCGTCATCAAATAGGAGGAGCTTCCATTCCGCTCGGCGTCAAGTCATCATGACGGACCTTGATCACACGGAGTGAGTTGTGAAAAGCTCCCAATACACAGAGTATCATTATTTGCTGCAGGAGCTGCGTCTGGATGACGGCCACTTTCAGCGGTCCTTCCACCTCTGTGGGACCCAGTTTGAGGACCAACAGTCCCGTTCACGCGCGCACATGTAAACAATTAAAAAAAAAAGAAACTCCACTGCTTGCTGCAGCTCACTCCTCCCCCAAAAAACTCTGTCATAATTGTGTTTAGAAACCAGTCACCATTTGCTTTATTATACATCTGTGTAGTTAATAAGTAAAATAATCTCCATGGATGATTCCTTTTTTTTTTTCTGCACCGGAGCCTCTGCGCTCCGGGACCTCCCACTTTACAAATTAAGCACTGGATACATTGGCTTGAGTCCAGATGAAACCTTTTATAGCAGTGAAACCAACAGGGAACACATTGTTACCAGAGTACAATAGAACCGTCAGACAGGACCACTGACAATGTAATAAAATGTGTCGAGTGGATCAAAGCTTCAAAATAAAGTCTTCAAAAGTGTCTTGTTGAAGACTGAGAGTGGAAAAAAGAAGAAAGCTGCAGAGAAACAGGCCGTTTCTGAGTTAATTTTGTAATCACTTGTTCAATGATCAAAAAGGAAAATATTAATGGCATCCCTGTATTATTTGCCTTTAATTTTGATTTACCCAAATTATTGGCAAATACAGTTAAATATGAATATTTTAGGTTTGTCACAGTCTGCACAACATGTAAACAAGTTGACTATTCTTTTTTTTTTTTTTTTTGCCCTGAATGTTTCACCCACCTTTTACTCTGAGTCATTCTGACCTTTTTTTGTTTTTTTTTTTGTCTTTAAAGGACAGAGTCTGCCTAAAGACAGACACTTTTACATTTACATTTTGCTCGGCAAATCATAATGCAGTGACAAAAGAAGTGAACAGGAACATGCCTATCTGCTCCCGCACTCTGCTTATCGCACCGCAAAGACCTTCTTCTGTTGTTTTTTCATTCATCAGTTTTTCATCGTTCCCTTTCTCTTGCAACACACACACACACACACACACACACACACACACACACACACACACACACACACACACACACACACACACACAGTCTAAGTTTAACAAGAACAACCTGTGGGACCAGACAAGACAGTCAGATCAAATCTTAATCACACCAACGATGGAAAGGACAGATTATGTTCAGTCCATGCTAATGAGCGCCCCCTTCAGCACAAAATCACAACACATTATGAAAATGCTACTCTTCTTCAGTTAATTAGAACTCAAACTTGATTAAACAAGTTGCAGAAAGATGCAGCTGGTTATTTGGCAGTTGCTTTCAGATTTCAAGATTGAAAACCCTCATTCCTGGTCAGAGGCGCCGACAGGGATTTTGGGCCCCACGGAAAGAAATTTTACTGGTGGTGGTGGGGGGCAGCATTAAGAAATGTTTCCAAAAAAAACCCCAATACATTGTAAATAAAATGTCTGTGTGACTGTAAGTTTATAACTGAGTGTCTTATTATTTTGTTAGTATGGTAATTGTATTAGGGGTCTCTCTGGGCCCCTATCAATCATGGGCCCCTAGAATCCTTCTCCTTATTCTCCCCTTTTTGGTGCCCCTGCTCCCAGTTCAGACCCCACCCCTGCCAACAGTGTTGCCACAGTTTTTTTTAGTTACATTTGGGTTACTGAATGTAACTGATAAAGTAACTAGTAATTAACTTAGGTACCTTTAGAACTGAGTAATCAGTAAAGTAACTAGGCTAAAGTAACTAGTAATTAACTTAGGTACCTTTAGAACTGAGTAATCAGTAAAGTAACTAGGCTAAAGTAACTAGTAATTAACTTAGGTACCTTTAGAACTGAGTAATCAGTAAAGTAACTAGGCTAAAGTAACTAGTAATTAACTTAGGTACCTTTAGAACTGAGTAATCAGTAAAGTAACTAGGCTAAAGTAACTAGTAATTAACTTGGGTACCTTTAGAACTGGGTAATCAGTAAAGTAACTAGGCTAAAGTAACTAGTAATTAACTTGGGTACCTTTAGAACTGTGTAATCAGTAAAGTAACTAGGCTAAAGTAACTAGTAATTAACTTAGGTACCTTTAGAACTGTGTGCTGTGAAGGTTTATTGATCGGCTAACGTTAGCTTAGCTTTTCAGAACAGATGATCTGAGTGAACACTTTAATTTGTAAATGGTTCATTCTTTTTTATTTTTACCAAATAAAGCTACAGCTTCTTTCGGGGACCACAAAAGCTCAACTTTAAATAACTTTTTTTTTCAGGCGTTTTTTTTTTCCGTTTTTTTTTTTCTTTTTTTTAATATATAACCATTTAGTGTTTCTTTATATTTAAAGAAATATTTTTATTTGTCCCAATCAGGAACATTTTCTGTGCAGACAACCAAACTTCCATTGATGAGCTGAACACCATGAAGTCCAGTTGAAAAAAACATCTCTGCTCTTCAAAACAGGAGAAAAGTGTCTTCAGCAACACCACCAGAGTTCAAAGCTGCAGAAGAGACTTTCATCTGGTCCCGAGAATCCAGCATAACATCACCTGCTTCTAAATAAAAGGCTCTTTTAAAAGCAACTATTTTATTATTTTTTTAAAAAGCTGTTTCATTTTATATTTTAACAATAAATGAACAGATCATTAAAAATGTCCATGAATCAAAGTCCAAAGACATTTGCACAAGTAGAAGCTCTCCACTTATTGTGCTCAAATTCATATTTTAGAAATGACTCTGTCCTGATAACAACATTAAAGGAAATTACATATTTTAACAAAATTACAAGTTGAAATGACTAAAAAAAAAAATCATCATGAGGTTTATGTCACAGAAATCCTACTTTACAATCATGCTGCAGTCATTGTTAAATTATTTCCTGTTGCATTTATAATAAACATTTGTATTTATTTACAGTGTCTGTTTTTCTGGTTGAAATGAGATATAAATAATCTACCAGACTTAAAAAACGTACAAATTTCCATGTTATTTTATTTGTCTAAAAATAAATGTCAGAGGTTCCTTATGCTAAACAAGAAATTATCTAATCTGAAATAACAGGTGGTTTTAATTTACAGATGAAAGGTGTTGTGTGGGCCGCTGAAGAGGAGGTACTGCTGGCCCACCACCACCAGAGGGCGCCCTGCCTGGAGTGCGGGCTCCAGGCACCAGAGGGCGCTGCCGCCTAATGGGAGTAGCCTGGGTGACAGCTGTCACCCATCACCAGACTCAGCTGTTCCACTCAGCACAGAGGTATATCAGGAGGACGGCGTCTCCACCTCAGTGCCGAGATATCGCCTTACGTTAAAGGTAACGTTCTCTGCATTAATATTCTGATTAACTGGCTAAAAGATTTGTTAAACCTTTGCAGGACAGCTGATCATTGTGAGCTAAATTGCTTGGAGAAGTACTCACCTTTCTGCAGTATTGACGTGAGGTGGAGTCAGCTTCTTCCCTCTTTGTGTACTGGGTGCAGCCGCATCCACACCTGTGTGTTTGTTCTCTTGCCAGCAGTACCGGATCCGACGAGCGGAGGCAGTGGCCACCTGGGAATTCGGGACTTGGCGGTTCCAGTATTTCCAGGGTTCGGTGGCAGGGGAAATCTGGGTGGTTCCGGCTCGACTTGGACGGACGTCTCCTACCTTCGAGCCTGCCCACACGACACCAGTGGAATTCGGTGTAAACCCAAATTGTCAATTGTTGTATTGGTTGTGCATTTTCACAACAGTAAAACTTATTTACTTTCTCCATTGTCCGTTCATTGCGCCCCCTGTTGTGGGTCCGTGTTCCAACACTTTCACAACAGGATATCTCGGCCAGCGTCATGGACCCCGAGGGGCGTCAACCGGCTGTTGAACGGCCAATGGAAGACCAAGGCGCGGCGGAGGCTTCGGGAGGGGTAATCGGTGAGTTGCAGCGGATTCTCACCGCTTTCACCTCTCGGATCGACTTAATGACCAAGCAGCACGTTCTCCTGAACCGCAGGGTGGAGGCTCTCGCCGCACAAGTGGAGGCGCGCCCTTCGGGCGCCGCTGCGGCTCTCCCTCCCGAGGACCCTGCGCGCGAAAGTGACGTTCCACTGGTCGTTCAACGGTCCCTTCCTCCGTCCCCAGAAGCATACATAAGCCCTCCAGAGCCGTACGGAGGCTGTGTGGAGACGTGCGCGGACTTTCTGATGCAGTGTTCGCTCGTCTTCGCACAGCGTCCCGTGATGTACGCGACTGATGCTAGCAAAGTAGCTTATGTGATAAATCTGCTTCGCGGGGAGGCACGCGCTTGGGCTACAGCGCTCTGGGAGCAGAACTCACGACTCCTTCACACATACGATGGGTTTGTACGGGAGCTCAGAACGGTGTTCGATCATCCCAATAGAGGAGAGTCCGCTTCAACCGCACTACTGTCAATAAGACAGGGGCGTCGGAGCGCAGCTGCCTATGCAGACGCCTTCCGCATCGCGGTGGCGAGATCCGGCTGGAATAGCACTGCCCTCCGCGCTGCCTTTGTAAACGGACTGTCACTGGTCCTAAAAGAGCACCTGGTGGCTAAGGACGAACCGCGGGCTTTAGATGGGCTCATCGATCTAGTTATATGACTCGACAACCGGTTAGAAGAACGCCGTTGGGAACGAGGCGAAGGGCGTGGCCAGGCACGCGTCGTCCCTCTCCCTTCCGGGTCCGATCGAGCTCCGCCCTCCCCACGCTCCTCTGTTCCTGCGCTCCGTGCGCCTATGGCTCCCCCTGCTGACGAAGCTATGGACACAAGCAGGGCAACATTTAGGGCACCTGGAGCACAAAGGAGGCGGGCCCACGGAGCCTGTTATGTTTGTGGCTCGAGTGAGCATCTCGCAAACGACTGCCCCGAGCGGTTAAACTCCAACGCCCGCCCCTAGAGACTGGGCCAGGGGTGGGCCAAAATATTCACGTGGGACACACCCACATTGCTACACGACTCCCAGTCACGATCCTGTTTGAGGATTTGACCCTGAAGGCCCCAGCACTGGTGGACACGGGCTCTGAGGGGAATCTGCTTGACAGTAGATGGGCCAGGGAGATAGGGCTCCCTCTGGTGGCTCTTACCTCGCCTGTGCAGGTTCGGGAGCTAGATGGCTCCCTACTCCCACCAATCACACATAAGACACCTCCAGTAACTCTGGTGGTGTCAGGTAACCACCGGGAGGTGATCGAGTTCTTTGTGACTCAGGCCACCTCCCGTGTGGTTTTGGGGTTTCCATGGATGCTAAAGCACAATCCCCGGATCGATTGGCCGTCCGGGGTAGTGGTTCAGTGGAGCGAAACCTGCCATCGGGAGTGTCTAGGTTCCTCGGTTCCTCCCGGCTCCCAAGCTAAGGAGGAGGTCCGAGTCCCGCCCAATCTGAAGGCGGTGCCGGCGGAGTACCATGACCTCGCTGACGTGTTCAGCAAGGATCTGGCTCTCACGCTTCCTCCCCACCGCCCGTATGATTGTGCCATTGGTTTGGTTCCAGGCAGTGAGTTTCCGTCCAGTAGGCTGTACAACCTCTCACGGCCGGAGCGTGAATCAATGGAGACCTACATCCGGGACTCATTAGCTGCCGGGTTGATCCGGAATTCCACCTCTCCGATGGGTGCTGGTTTCTTTTTTGTGGGTAAAAAGGATGGCAGGCTTCGTCCATGCATTGATTATAGGGGGTTGAACGAAATCACGGTTCGCAATCGATACCCGTTGCCCCTGTTGGATTCGGTGTTCACCCCCTTGCATGGAGCCAATATCTTCACCAAACTTGATCTTAGGAATGCGTATCATTTGGTTCGGATCCGGAAGGGAGACGAATGGAAGACGGCATTTAACACCCCGTTGGGCCATTTTGAGTACCTGGTCATGCCGTTCGGTCTCACTAATGCTCCCGCGACCTTCCAAGCGTTGGTGAACGATGTCCTGCGGGACTTCCTGCACCGGTTCGTCTTCGTGTATCTGGATGATATACTCATCTTTTCCCCGGATCCTGAGACTCATGTCCGGCATGTCCGTCAGGTTCTGCAGCGGTTGTTGGAGAACCGTCTGTTTGTGAAGGGCGAGAAGTGTGAATTCCACCGCACTTCTTTGTCCTTCTTGGGGTTTATCATCTCCTCTAACTCCGTCGCCCCTGATCCGGCCAAGGTTGCGGCGGTGAGAGATTGGCCCCAACCCACAAGCCGTAGGAAGCTGCAACAGTTCCTCGGTTTTGCTAATTTCTATAGGAGGTTCATTAAGGGCTATAGTCAGGTAGTTAGCCCCCTGACAGCCCTGACCTCACCAAAAGTTCCCTTCACCTGGTCGGATCGGTGCGAAGCCGTGTTCAAGGAGTTGAAACGGCGCTTCTCGTCTGCACCAGTTCTGGTGCAGCCCGATCCTAGCCGCCAGTTAGTGGTTGAAGTGGATGCCTCGGACTCAGGGATAGGAGCGGTGCTCTCCCAGAGCGGGAAGACCGATAAGGTCCTTCACCCGTGTGCCTATTTTTCTCGCAGGTTGACCCCCGCTGAACGGAACTATGACGTCGGCAATCGGGAACTCCTTGCTGTGAAAGAGGCCCTCGAAGAGTGGAGACATCTGTTGGAGGGAACAGCCGTGCCATTCACGGTTTTCACTGACCATCGGAACCTGGAGTACATCAGGACCTGCCAAGCGACTGAACCCCAGGCAAGCCCGCTGGTCACTGTTCTTTGGCCGTTTTGACTTCCGGATTACCTACCGTCCCGGGACCAAGAATCAGAGGTCGGATGCATTATCCCGGGTGCACGAAGACGAAGTCAAAACGGAACCGTCGGATCCCCCGGATCCCATCATCCCGGAGTCCGCTATCGTGGCCGCCCTCATCTGGGACGTGGAGAAGACCGTCCGGGAGGCCCTGACCCGTGTCCCGGACCCCGGAAACGGACTAAAGGACAAACTATTCGTCCCACCAGAGGCTAGGGCTGCAGTCCTGGACTTCTGTCACGGTTCTAAGCTCTCCTGTCACCCAGGGGTGCGAAGGACCGTGACAGTCGTCCGGCAACGCTTCTGGTGGGCATCCCTGGAGGCCGACGTCCGGGACTACGTCCAGGCCTGTACCACCTGCGCCAGGGGCAAGGCCGATCACAGAAAGACCTCAGGGCAGCTACAGCCACTGCCCGTGCCTCATCGCCCCTGGTCCCACATCGGTCTGGACTTCGTCACGGGTCTCCCGCCGTCCCAGGGAAACACCGTCGTCTTCACGATAGTGGACCGTTTCTCCAAGGCGGCCCACTTCGTGGCCCTCCCGAAGCTCCCAACGGCCCAGGAGACAGCGGACCTCCTGGTCCACCACGTCGTCCGTCTGCATGGCATACCATCAGACATCGTCTCCGATCGCGGTCCCCAGTTCACCTCACATGTCTGGAGGAGCTTCTGCCGGGAACTGGGGGCCACGGTCAGCCTCTCGTCTGGGTACCACCCCCAGACCAACGGGCAGGCAGAGCGGGCGAATCAGGAGCTGGAGCAGACACTTCGCTGTGTGACAGCCGCGCACCCGACGGCCTGGAGTACCCACCTGGCCTGGATCGAGTACGCCCACAACAGCCAAGTGTCATCAGCCACCGGCCTCTCCCCGTTTGAGGTGTGCTTGGGGTATCAGCCCCCCTTGTTTCCGGTGGTTGAGGGAGAGGTCGGTGTGCCCTCGGTCCAGGCCCACCTACGGAAGTGCCGTCGGGTGTGGCGGGCCGCCCGCTCTGCCTTGTTGCAGGCCCGGATGAGGGCGAAGAAACATGCAGACCGGCGGCGAGCCCCTGCCCCCAAGTATCGTCCTGGGCAGGAGGTCTGGTTGTCCACCAAGGACATTCCTCTACAGGTTGACTCACCAAAACTACAAGAACGGTACATCGGACCTTATAAGATCCTCAAGGTCATCAACCCCGCCGCAGTGAGGCTCCAGCTTCCGGCCTCACTGCGGATCCATCCAGTTTTTCATGTTTCCCGGATCAAGCCTCTTCACACCTCACCCCTCTGCACCCCGGGTCCGGCGCCGCCTCCTGCCCGGATCATCGACGGAGCACCGGCTTGGACAGTCCGCCGGCTCCTTGATGTCCGTCGGATGGGCCGGGGTTTTCAGTATCTGGTGGACTGGGAGGGGTACGGACCCGAGGAGCGCTCCTGGGTGAAGAAGGGCTTCATCCTGGACCCGGCCCTCCTGGCCGACTTCTACCGTCGCCATCCGGACAAGCCCGGTCGTGCGCCAGGAGGCGCCCGTTGAGGGGGGGGTCCTGTTGTGTGGGCCGCTGAAGAGGAGGTACTGCTGGCCCACCACCACCAGAGGGCGCCCTGCCTGGAGTGCGGGCTCCAGGCACCAGAGGGCGCTGCCGCCTAATGGGAGTAGCCTGGGTGACAGCTGTCACCCATCACCAGACTCAGCTGTTCCACTCAGCACAGAGGTATATCAGGAGGACGGCGTCTCCACCTCAGTGCCGAGATATCGCCATCTACTGCCTGATCATTGTGAGCTAAATTGCTTGGAGAAGTACTCACCTTTCTGCAGTATTGACGTGAGGTGGAGTCAGCTTCTTCCCTCTTTGTGTACTGGGTGCAGCCGCATCCACACCTGTGTGTTTGTTCTCTTGCCAGCAGTACCGGATCCGACGAGCGGAGGCAGTGGCCACCTGGGAATTCGGGACTTGGCGGTTCCAGTATTTCCAGGGTTCGGTGGCAGGGGAAATCTGGGTGGTTCCGGCTCGACTTGGACGGACGTCTCCTACCTTCGAGCCTGCCCACACGACACCAGTGGAATTCGGTGTAAACCCAAATTGTCAATTGTTGTATTGGTTGTGCATTTTCACAACAGTAAAACTTGTTATTTACTTTCTCCATTGTCCGTTCATTGCGCCCCCTGTTGTGGGTCCGTGTTCCAACACTTTCACAACAAAAGGTTTCTAAAGAACCATTTAATGATTTATTTAGCTATTTTAGTTACAAGTGTTCTAAACTTTTTTTTAACAGTAATCAGAAATACTGAGGTAACAAACAACAACAACAAAAAAACATTGACACGTTTGTTTCCGTTTTGTACAGATCAGTGGCTTGTGCACCGATCTGCTTTGTACAGATCAGTGGTTTCTGACAATAGTCTTCCGTGTTTTGGCCCGACGCGTCGTTCCTATTGGACAGCGCGAAGCTACGTCACGGCTCAGCACGTCGAAAGTTGGATTGGATTGAACTTTGACCGCGTCAGCCTGCCGACAAGCCGCAATGCGCGCTCCCGTCAGAAGCGTCGCTTTAGCTCGGCTTTTGACGCGACACTTCTGACGCCTCTACAAAGCAACGCGTCTCATTGAAAATAATACTTTTTAGACCGATTTTTGACACATTTGACGCTTCTGACGCTTTCTGTGTGGCCCTTTACTCTTTCAAAATAACTGTGGCAACACTGTCTGCCGCATTTCTCCATGTAATGTGGAGTTGCGTCAGGATGGGCATCCAGGGTAAAAGTTGTGCCAAATCAACATGCAGATCCACCTTGGATCTGGGTGGTGACCCCGAGTGAAAACAAGGGAGCAGCCGAAGGGACTTACTTTTATGATTGTATCATATCAGTATTGATTATCGCAATAGAAGGGAGCATGAAACCCTATACTGCCAAAGATGTATAAACTTGAAGAGAATCCAAATCTGGCAATGACAGGATGCAATCTGCAACCTCACTACTAGATGACACTAAATCTTACACGCTGCACCTTAAAAAATAATAATAATGTGTGTGTGTGTGTGTGTGTATATATATATATATATATATATATATATATATATATATATATATATATATATATATATATATATATATATATATATGTTTTTTTTTCTGATCTTTGGATGTATAAATCGATCTGTGGGATTTAAAGTGAGAATCGATTAAAAATTGGGGAATTGATCTTTTCAACCCAGCACTACATGTCACTTCATCTTGTAAAATTATATCACACTGAAATATAAACTGTTCTGAAAACAGATCAGTACGATTTGCAGTCAGCTGTAAGACAACTGTTGAAAGTGTATTTTGGCTACTGTTAGCTACCTTAGTGTATAGCTGACTACAGACATGCAGTACTGTACATGTTGTAAATCCAATCAACTATAAATCCTCATTAATTTGCAAGCTGCTGTTAATGTATTCATATGGCCATGTGCCCACAAACCTGAGAACACCCATTATGGATGCAGCTGCGGAATTATGCTGTTCATCAAGCTGTCTGATCTATTATAAGAAAAGCTGTTCTGCATGTTCATGACAATCTATCAGACTCCGTGTCCTGTGGCAGATTTAGTTTCCGCCACAGTGACAATTACACCCCGAAACCTGACAAATTCACATACTGATAGAGAGCGTAAATGGCGGTGTTGGCATTGAAGCTGTTGCCACACTTTGAGCTTTTACAGGTTGATGAATGCAGGAGAATAAATGCTTTACTTTTGAACATAATTCTGAAAAACAATATTAGAGGGGACATCTGAAAAGTCAGTCAAGGACAGAGCTCTGTTACATCTTTATAGGACAATGATTGTCCTATAAAGATGTAACAGAGCTCTGTCCTCGACAATCTTTGGAACTGTGGCTTACGTGTATAATATCCAATGAAATCTTTATAGCAATGGTGGTCAGATATATTAGACAGAGACAAAGCAAACCACACAAAAAAGTATTTATATATAGAACAATGTTTGCTGTGTCTGTTTAGTTAAGAAATTCAACAGTAAAAACCATTTGGTGACTGCATTTGGTATCAACCCTTGCTTAAGCTGCATCAGCAATCAGACTCATGGGTGTTGCCAGGGGGGGCGCTAGAGCTCCCCCTGGATTTGTCATAGCACCCCCAAGAAAATAATTCCTCATTTATTATTTTAATTACATCCCATGGTTTTAAGGCCTTGTCGACACCTCTGTCATACAATCTTTTTCTTTGTCATCTTCAAAAAGCGTTCCATTCAAGAAATACCTCCGTTGTCACTAGGGTTTAGCCAGATACTAGTCTGAAACGAGTATCCGGTACAGATACAGCATTTATGATGAGCATGATACGAATAAAACTCATCAATATCCGTGCTCGTGCTGAAGGAAAATCCTCATTGGGTAACTGACTGTCTTCACGCTCTGTGATTGGCCAGTCACAGACAGTGCCTGCCCTCCTTACACACACACACGTCTCTCCAGCCTTCCGGTATCTCTGGCTTCAACATGCGTGTGCGCGCACACGTTGTCAAGACAACGGAGCTGCAAGTGGGTGTGGAGTCGGACAGCACAGACTCGCTGCAGATATGATCACACACTGAAGCTTTGTTTTGATTTTGTTTTAAAGCGTCAATGTCACCATTCGCTTAGTTTTTCTTTAGTTTTGGTTTCATTTCAGTCTGTTATGAGCTCTGCACTCGCAGAGAAGGAGAGTCCAGGCTCAATTGTCCACTTTTTCCTCAACGATTTGTGATTTTTGGGACTTTCCTTCGCTCAGCAAACGCCGTATGACTGGGGTTTTTCTTCAGCTTGCCTCTATTTCGGTTTGTATGATATTTAAAGTTACTTGGTGAACTTATTTCGTAACGTATGTGGTGCATTTGACAAGACAGAGCTGAAAATGGTTTATGTCACGTCAGTCACTGCCTCCACTCCAGTCGTTTGTTTTTTTTAACCGTATGCTTGCTCTTAGTTTTGTTGGTGATATAAAATCAGTTGGAAAACTTTGCTCGTACTGAATACGGTGATTTTGAGAAGAATACAGTGAACAAGGCTGACATATTTTTTCCCTGTTTGCCATCACTGGATGTTTGCATGAATCACCAAGTTCACACAGATCATTAAAAAATAAAGAGTCTTACAGACCACTTACACACATATAGCTGAACACACAAAGTAACCTATATTAATATTTTTATTGTATAAAGCTGCATGCACTATCTGACACTTTCTCACTGCAGTTCATAAAAATTCCTGTTAAACCACACCCACTTCTGGTTTAGGCCCCCACTCTGAGTACAGATAAGGATACACATAATTTAGATTGTTGAACAGATACAGATAGTCGTTCTCACTCATCCAGTGAAACCGCATGAAAATGCTGTCGTACATACTCGTATGCCAGGCCTGTATGTAGCACTGAAACGCTTTTACAAAAAATGGAGAAGATGTTGGGCTAATTAATGTAGCAATAAAAGTAAAACTTTAGAAACCGGCTCACAGATTATATATTATATTATATAAAGAGTTTTAATCTGACCTGTTACCAGGATTCACATGACACCCTTGTTTTGGAAATTGACACCTGGAAATGCATTAATTCATTATGATGGAAGTTACTTAAGGGTTTTTTAAGAAGTCTGCTCTGGGTGAGTTTCTCAGCTGGAGGACGCCGGTGTCACAGACCGGACGGTCCCCACTAAAAATCCGTCTGCCCTGCCTTCACTGTGCATGCGTCATTAGCGGCGTTTCACGCATTATCACGTCATTTCTGCTTCACACTGCACTCCAGTCATCATCTATCTCAGCGACAGATATCTGAAGCTTTTGCACAACAATCATTTCCACATAAATTCAGCATTAATTCATCATAAAAGACGAAGGAAGCGATCAGAGCGCCGGCTACACCAGCTGCAAGCTGAAGCATTCACTACACATTGGTCATTTCATAGCGTCATAGAGTATCACCTCATTTCTGCTTAGAACGGCCTTGATTCTGCTTAAAACTGACTTTAGAATGATTTAAGCGGTTTTACCTTGTCATCTGATGGTTAATAATCCCATTAATCCATTTAATCACTTTGAGTGAAGAGACTCTGTCTTAGATGAGCGGCTGAGCTCTGACATGACGCATGCACAGTGGAGGCAGGGCAGACCAATTTTTAGGGGCGGACCGTTCGGTCTTCAACACCGGCGCTTTGTCCCACCAACAAGAAAAATTTATATGCTAAATTACACTGTAAAATTCCACTGTTACAGAGGCAGGACAATGACATTATCCTTTCAGCTTCGACAGTAAGACACTTCACGCATTTTCAGATTTATGTGATTAGATAAATATTCCACTCATAAAAGAAAATAAACAATCAACAGGAGTGATTGTTTTACACAAAATGTTTGAAGGTGACGTTCAATGACATCACGTGCAACAATGCCAAGATAATAAAAATAACAATAATAACAACAACAACAATAATAATAATAATAATACATTTCATTTATAATGCACCTTACATTAACAAAAATTTCAAAGTGCTACAGGAAAAAAAATAATAAAACCAAGGATAAACAAGAGAATAAAAACAAAATCATGAGATAAAACAGTCAGCAGAATACAATAAAACCAAAATAAAATGATAAAATAAAATAAAAAGACAAATTCAAATTATTGAGACCTGTGATAGGCATGTCTAACTAGGTATGTCTTGAGGCTTTTTTTTTTTAAAGCTTCCACAGTCTGTGGAGCCCTCAGATGGTCAGGGAGGTAGTTCCAAATATGAGGAGCAGCTGAACAGAAGGCCCCGTCTCCCATGGTGTGAAGTTTGGTGCAAGGGGGACAGAGAAGATTAGTGTTGTATGAACGGCAGGAACTGGAGGATGTGTGAGGAGGTCTCTGAGGTGATCGGGGGGGGGGGGGGGGGGGGGGCATTGCCATGGATGCACTGGTGGGAGATGAGAGCAATCTTAAAATGGATTATGTAAGTGGTGGGGAGCCAGTGAAGGTTATGGAGTATAGTATACTTGTGCACCTGATTACATACTCTCATCAGAATTCTAGCTGCATTGCTCTGAATGTATTGGGTCCTTTGAAGGTTTTTTCCAGAGATCCCAAAGACCAAGGAGTTACAGTAGTCAAGCCTAGAGGAGACAAAGGCATGGATAAGTTTTTCAGCATCAATGATGAAGTCGTACTCCAGTGAGTGTAGTTTCAAGTTGCTGGGATGGTTCGGTTTTGCTGCCCAAATATCCATGAATGAAAGTGGGAAGACGTGAAGTCTGCATCACCTAAAGAACTACCTGAGGACCAACAGAAGGCACAGACAAACCAGTGACCCTTATCATTCTTGGCAATTACCCCTCAGAGAACACAGCCTGTGGACAGCAACCAAATCATTGATGCTTTCGCTCTAAACCACAACAACAGGCACATTGTGTCGTTATGAAGACATCAATGGTAGGTGAAAGATTTTCTCTCTGCCTACTGTTAGCATTTTTTTTCCCTGAGGCTATACAGTATCTGTAGGTCTGTGGATATTTGCATTGAACAGCAGCCTAGGTTTGTGTGTGTGATTTTTGTCATTCTGTATGTCGTTAGTGACTGTCGCAGATCAGAATGTGGCTATGTGTGCGCACGCCTGTGAATGTGGTAGAGGTGTAGCAGAGAGGTGTTGTGACACATGAGCCCACAGCACCCTCATAAAAATGCCAAACTCCCTCATAGCACCTGCAGAAAAAAAATCTCTGGAGCCGCCACTGATCAGACTCCCTGCTTTCACTACATATTCATAGTAGTTTAGTCAGAGACACCTTTGAAATGTATTTATTCTTTGACCTCTCAAGGTCAAGGCTTTGACTCCCAAGACGCAGGCCAAGGCTTTGATCCATTAAGGCCAAAACCTTCAGCCTCAAGGCCGAAGCATAAATAAAGTGGAAAAATGAAAATGGATTATAAAAAGGCAAGAGTCCCCCTTCAAAAAAAGGCAAAGAAAATGGACTTTTATGTCCAAATGTGTCATATCCTAAAAGTAAATTAAAGAACAGCAGTTATTTCCAGTAAATATGGCATTCTGTGTTGTACAGGTTAAGTTGTATTGAAAAGGGCATAATAATGTATGGCTTGAATTTTGTTGAAATTATCAAGACTTTGAACCCGTACAGTCAAAGCCTGGGAAAAAAGGGCCTGAAGGCACCTTAAGGCCAATGTTATGCATCAAAGCACAACAACAATGGTGAGTAAATGTCATTTTTTTTCCCAATAGAAAACAAAAATAATGAAAATCTCTATTTGGTTTAAAAATTCATAAGAAATTTATCCCATCTGGTTATAGGTGGTGCTAGATCCAGCTAAGCTTAGGTGTTGGTTCTAATGTAATAGTTAAAAAGTACACTATATATATATATATATATATATATATATATATATATATATATATATATATATATATATATATATATATATATATATATATATATATATATATATATATATATATATATATATATATATACACACACACACACACACACACACACACACACACACACACACACACACACACGAGGGGTGAGTAAGAAGTTTTGAGCCTGACCCTAAAATTAAGGCGTGGTTCTCTATCTTTCACATTTTGAGAGAAGCCAACATTTTTTGAGAATGTGTGAAGTTTTGACTCCCTGCCTGCAATGTTGAGAAAAGTTTTCTCAAAATGCAAAAGAACCACGCCTTAATTTTTCTGGGTAATGCTCAAAACGTCACAGTCACCTCATACACCATGCAACCATAGCTGACATACTGTATATTGGTGATGGTTGCATGGTTTTAGACCTGCAATTGAGAACTGAAAACATTTATTTTCTGAAGATACTTTTTTTGATAAGGACTTTAAATAAGATCACAAAAAAGTTGATACATTTTTGTTTTTACTTAAGACATTAATTTGTAGACATATATGTTTTTAGTGCATTTTTACAAGTTGAATCTTGTGTTTGAACCATGTGGCTCTGATGCTTTGTGTAAACAACATAATTTGTTCGGAGACGGAGGTGACTTTGCACAGTGACCATCTTCATTTTGTGTTTTTATGTGAGCAGAGTGGAAATGGTTTGGTTCAGGGCTCTATTCAGGGCAACCAACGTTCCACAGAGGCTTGTGTAGCCTCATTTTCTGACCATCCAGCTCCCAGGCCTATTTAATATTTCACAGCTCCCTCTGAAATGCAGGAGAATACATTTAATTAGATGCGAACAATACATTAGCTATAACCGCTGCTCAGATATACTGGGTTTAAGCTTTTGATCATTCACTGAGGACCCTGAATGCATCTGTCCACGACGTTCCGTGCATGGAGATGCACTTTGAAATGTTAAATCATGGGCCAGCTCTCAGTGACCTCAGATCTTCAGCAGCAGGTTTCTTTAGAAAAAAAGGTTAGTGTCAAGAACAAAAGCATGGGGACACGAGCCAGCAGAAGGCGACATTTAGTTTGGGAAAAAAGGGAGACACACAAATGAAAAAGATGCACGCAAGTAGTCCGATGTTCTTCCCCCAATAACCTGCCTTTGACAAACAGCTTTTCATAAATATGTGATGTGCTGGATTCCAGGATGTGTTCTGTTGCTGCATTTATGTTGCTTTTTTTGTCGAAGAAAATATGACACTTTGAGGTCTACACAAAAAAGAAACAAAAATAACTTAAAGCTGGTGTCAAATTTTGGCTGCACTGAAATCTGGAAGCAGATTATCAAACGCCCATGCATATGCAATACTTCAGCATTTTGCTTTTATCCTTTTGGATTTAAAGCGTATTCTGCTGTGCTGATACGTTAATGCAACTGCAATATTTATTTGCTTCATTTTAAGACATGTCTTAAAAGGTATGCCTTATTGATTAACCCAAAAATCTGCCTTTATTTGATGATGTAAGGTATCTGTCAGGCTTAATGGAACGCCGTGGCTGGACACAAATGCTGGATTCAGATGTCAGTCAAAGAAGGTTGAATGAAAAGTTCAGGCGTGTCAGAGGACAAGTTTGGACATGTCTATCTCGGCTTTCAATGCTTACCAGTCCAGTAAGTATCAGTGAAATTGTGGAGAGCTGGACATGTCCAAACTTGTCCTCTGACACGCCGAAATGGAGGTGTTCCTTTGTCTCGCTTCCAAAGCGAATCGGTAGTGACGCGCGAAGCCTCCGCGCAGCTTTCCATGACAAAATCTCTTGTTAAAAGTGAAATCTGCCGGAAAATGGCTGATGTCCAGCTCTTGTGATAACCAGAGAAAGAGCACACGACGGTCTCGTATCCACAGAGCCATCAGCTCAGAAATGGTCCGGTGGCTTGTGCTGTGTCGTCGCAGCTCAGAGCGCGGCGTGCTGAGCGTCCTTAAAGGGGTCCTTAAAGGGGGTCCTTAAAGATGTACTAACAGACCTTATTCTCTGTGAAGCCCGTAAAATTTTCACCGAAAGCCAGATAAATTTTTCGAATAGTTTCCAGGTGCCAATCTCTAACAGCTTTTGAAAAAATTCTGATGGAAAAAAACCCCCAATCATTCCGCCATTTCCAGACAATGAAAATCCGACGACGGGGTGGGACCACTCCTTCCACAAGGCGTGCTCACAGGCGAATGACGTCACGGACAGGCGTGGAAAAACTCACGCATGCGCACAAGGGTTCAAGCTTGTCTGACGTGAAAACATATGAATCAAATCCATATAGTTTAAAAAAAAATAAAAAGATACGATACTTTATGGACAGACCTTGTACACAGAAATGCATAGACAACAGAGTTTATCTCAACATCCTTACAAGTGCAGCAGCAGCAATGCTAGGCCCTGCATCCGTTTTGCACACTTCTTTAGCTTTCAGCTCTCACTATTCCAAGAAAGCCCAATTGAGGTTGAACTGTGCGAGACCCCTCTTTTTCTCTTCCCCTGACAGCTTTTTTTTTTTGCTCTTCATCTACCATGACAATGAACATGTAAGAAATAAAGCCTTTGTTGCCTTGTTCTTAAAGCTGCTAGCTCACCAGTACATCGGTGGTGGTGGTGGTGGTGGGGGGGTATATATGTGTTGTTGTGGTGCCATAAAGCAGTTTGTGTTTTTCGCGAGACCCGAGACTCTCATTTAAAGGACACCGGGTTGGCATCCCTAAAGTTGCAATGCTGGTTTTCCACTACGGGACACCCCCATTCTCCCCTAAACCAGTCATTTAGCGATTACAATTACTCCCAAACTGTAAAATGAAGATAAAAATGTTGCATAGTTCCTCTTTAATTACTAGGATTCCAAGAGCACAACTTATTATAATAAAAACAATGATAAAATAAATTGTCATATAATCTGGTAGATATCAGTAACTACTGTATATTGTGTGTTCACTAACATACTTAACAGTTTTGCTTTTACATAAATCTTTGTCTTCTCACACAATCAATTTTTCCTGATCTATATTTGAGGAATGAAAATGAATGGATGAATAGGCATGCATTCAGAGGTCAACAACTGATAGGATATGGCTTAATTTATCTACAGATTTATGGAAGAGTAGCAAAATTGTGATTAAGCCTGAGATGAACCTGAGACTTTCAAAAAGTTGCATCAAAACCTCAAGATCATAACTGATCCTGAGTAGTACAACACTTACATAATGATTCATAAACTACATGCTTGTTACAAATTTTACCATTTCCAGTAAAAAAAAAAAAAAAATCTATTCAAACTTGAAAATTATAATGTTCCACAGGGGTTGGTATGTGTGTTGGCACGTATGCTGCTTGTTTTTACCTACCACTCCGATTAGGCACATAGAAACCCACACATGCACACAGCGCTACTGAAAACAGTCTTTGGACTCTTACAGTTCTTCATTATTGGTGACAAGCGTTTACTCACCTCAGAGTTGCACAAATCTTCTGCCACCGAATAATGCACATCTCTTCATCCATTTTGTAGTCACAAATAAGTGAGAAATAGTCTAATTTGCCATTTAGGTGTTAGATGAATAAATGGACCAAAGTCATTCATGTTCATCAATGTGACAAGCTGTAAGTCAGGTGATGAACCACAAATTATCATGCAGGTCTCCATTCAACACATCTGCACACACACTATGATGCAATTACTGTGGATAATGCAATTAATAGTTCAAGTAGGCTTTTGTGTCATGGGCTGCCTTTGTCTGCCTCTCTTCCCTTCCCCTTCTGTCTCCTCTTGTGTGTTGTTCATCTGTTTTCCCTCCAGGTGGCACACTGCAGAGCTGAGGAACACCTGCTGCTCATCAGCTACTCACACCTGATGCTCATCTGCAGTTCATCCGGAGCGGGTTACTTAGAGCCCGGCTTTGAGCTCAGTCACTGCCAGATTCTTCAATCAGATTCTTGCATGTGATTCCATGATCACCACGCCATCATTCCAGACGCTACCATACGCTTTGACGTCTGAGCTTCCCGCAGCTCATCTCCAGGTAACCTGGCCTCCTCTAATTTCCATATTAGAGTTCGAGCTTTTGGTGTTTCCAGACGTCTTCCTGGTGCACTACCCCTGTGTTCCCATGCCACTCTCTGCACGACATCACTTTGGAACTCATCGGCTCTCTGCCTCAGAGGACACAGCTTTGTCATGGTCAGCTAAGTTCCTGCATGTCTCTGAGATCGCCTTCTCACGCTGCTCCTGTTTGTGATTGTACATGACCAAGAACTGTTATCAAGAACTGTATGAACTCATATACAGAACTGCTAAGAACTTTCCAAGTTGATTCTGAAGCCAAGTCCTGCTTAATTGGAACTGCATCATAAGATGCACAGCATCTGACCTCTGAAGATAATTCAAGAAATGTGAAAAATTCCTGAAAAGTGAATATTATATTTCCTAAATTGTGAACTTTATTTCCTGATCTGTGAACGTACCTACAGTGAACTGTTAATTGTTAAAGGCAGCCTGCATTACAAGTGTTATCACTCACCTCTGTTCTCCTCGTCCTCCTAATTCCTTCTCCTCAGCTCTGTTCATTCCACCTGGCTCTGGTACATATACTCCAGGGTCCCAGCTCGTTTGCCACCTTTAAAGCCTGGCTCAGCATGACCTGATGCTCCCTAATTTCCACCGCTATATGCGAGCTGACTTGCCACTCTGCAGGCATCCCAGCGTAGCACATTTTGTTTATTTATTATTGTCAATAAATCTCTTTTCGTTCACAACCAGTTCTCATCTTTGCTCCCAGCGTTTGGGTCCATAGCCTGTAGTTCAGTCCTATCCGGACCTCTAACCATAACATTTTGCAAAGATTCCACTAAGAGGATTTTACCATAAGTCTTGACATGGCTTGTTGGTAATTAGCTTCATTACAAAATATATTATACAAATAATGAATGTTTAATGAGTTCAATGGTATGAATATTTCATGGGCTGGAACTTACCATTCAAGAGGCAAAGCCAAGTTGAATGCTATGTTCGAATTAAATGGTATGGTATGGAATGGTATGTCCGAATTAAATATTCGTTCCATTGAAAGATTGTAAAACCATTCATTATTTGTTTTATATAACGGCTAAAATAGATCCTTGTCATTTGATAGTTTATTAATTTATAAACAACAGAAAAGGGACTTACATTTTAGTATACCACTGCTGCTAAAGTCCAACACAAACTTTAAATAGGAGTCCAAATTGTGACGTGTAGTTTGGTGATGCTGTGCACTGACTTCCTACTTCCATAAAAAAAACACTTTGTGCAGTTTCTCAGTCCAGCCAAAAATCACGTCAGTTTTTAACTTTTCATCTGAACAGCTCTTCGTGCATCCAGACGGCTTACAGTGGAGTGGATGTTTTGTGTGTGTGTGTGTGTGTGTGTTACAAGAACTAGCACTGTCAGTTAGCTCAATCAAATTGTTGTCCTGCTTGTGTCATTGTCCTGCATGTGCGCGGT
Source organism: Thalassophryne amazonica (assembly GCF_902500255.1). Classification (NCBI taxonomy): domain Eukaryota; kingdom Metazoa; phylum Chordata; class Actinopteri; order Batrachoidiformes; family Batrachoididae; genus Thalassophryne; species Thalassophryne amazonica. The sequence goes on from NC_047113.1 coordinate 69,820,542, forward strand.
GCGCTCACACAACCGGGACAGTGCTTGTGCTTCCTCAGTGCAGTGAAAAAAAGTCCAGCTTTTCATTCTAACGTCCTGCTAACAGCCTCCAGCATGTGTGCATGTGTGTGTGTGTGTGGATGTTTATGGGTGTGTGTGTGTGTGTATGTGTGTGCAGAGTGCAACGGTACCAAACGTATGGAACCAAATTTGCACTCTAAATGGAACCAAACTGCACTCTAAATGCAATGCAACACAAACGGGATGAATAATCCATGTCAAGTGACATACAAAGCACCAATCAAATAACAAGGTTCCACTCAGCAGTTATATAAAACCCAAACGATGCCACAGTGCACCCAGAAAGTATTCACAACACTTAACTATTTCCACATTTTGTTGGGTTACAGCCTTATTTCAAAATGAAGTAAATTCATTTTTTCCCTCACAATTCTACCCACAATACCCCATAATGACATGAAAAAAACTTTTAGTTTTAATTTTTGCAAATTTATTCAAAATAAAATCTTAAGAAATCACGTGTACATAAGTATTCACAGCCTTTGCTTAACATTTTGTTGATGCACCTTTGGCAGCAATTACAGCCACAAGTCATCTTGAATATGATGCCACAAGCTTGGTGCACCTATCTGTGGACAGTTTTGCTACTGTTCTCTGCAGCACCTGTAAAGTGCTATCAGGTTGGATGGGGAGCGTTGGTGCATAGCCATTTTCAGATCTCTCCAGAGATGTTCAATCGGATTCAGGGCTGTGCTCTGGATGGGCCACTCAAGAACATTCACAGATTTGTCCTGAAGCCACTCCTTTGATATCTTGGCTGTGTGCTTAGGGTCATTGTCCTGCTGAAAGATAAACTGTGGCCAATAGCGTTCTGCAGCAGGTTATCATCCAGGACGTTTCTGTATATTGCTGCATTCATCCTTCCCTCAATCCTGACTAGACTAGTTCCTGTCACTGAAAAGCATCCCTACAGCATGATGCTGCCACCACCATGCTTCACTGTAGGGAAGGTGCTTGGTTTTCTCCAAACATGATGCCTGGAATTCACTCCAAAACATTCAATCTTTGTCTCATCAGACCAGAGGTCTCATGGTCTGAGAGTACTTCAGGTGCCTTTTGGCAAACTCCAGGTGGGCTGCCATGTGCCTTTTACTAAGGAGTGGCTTCCATCTGGCCACTCTACCATACAGGCCTGAAAACAGGAAACAGGATGCACCTGAGCTCAATTTGAGCTTCACTGCAAAGGCTGTGAATACTTATGTACATGTGATTTTTTTTTTAACTAAATTTGCAAAAATCCCCAAAACTTTTTTTTACATTGTCATTATGGGGTATTGTGTGTAGAATAAGGCTGTAACAAAAATATAACTGTGCATACTTTCTGGACACACTGTATATTCAACAACGACAGTTCATGAAAAACTGAATTAAATGATATAAAATAAAAAATAATGAAGATACTTGGCTTCTGCTGATTCAAAATGTCATGCTGGATCTTTATGTGAGGGAAAACACTGAGCAAGTAAGTTCCCATTCTCCAAATTCCGGAAAAGCAGTTATGATTATTCAAATTTTAATCTTAACTTTATTCAAATTTTAATCATAACTTTATTAATATTGCCAATTTAAGACATCTACAGGATTTACAATAATGATGAATTATGAGACTATCACTACATGATAAGATGGATGGATGCAAAAAATGGAGGTATATATATATATATATATATATATATATATATATATATATATATATATATATATATATATATATATATATATATATATATACAGTGCATATTTCATATTTAAACGTTTTTTGTGGTGTACAGTAACTCAGCAGGAATCCCCCCAATTTCATGGTATTTTCCCCCCCACCGCACAGTGACAATAAAGACGATTCTATTCTGTTCTGTGCAAATTACACCAGTGATGAAGACAATAAGTTGACCACTTCCTTCTGAATAATGTCGCATTTGTAAAAGGGAGGGGGAGGGGTATGACAATGTGTCCTGGTCATGCTTCCCTAGGGGGTTCTGTGGGAATGCCCTCACCCAGAAAATGTAAACTTTTTAGGTGCCATTGCCTGTATTTTTGTGTATATTTCACCACAAAATGCAATGATGTTTTTTTTTTTTTTTTTATTAATTTGAACTTGTACTGTACAATCTTAAATGTGATGCTATGACATTATAATGATGAGTAACAGAAAACATTTGAACTGACTTTGGTTAAAAAGGTGAACAAACTTGCTATATCATACTGAATCATGGTCTGGTACAAATGTGTTTAGCTGAATCACTTGTTGCTGAATAGGGCGTTCAGAAACAGCATTCGGCAGCTTTGTTTGGTCCATGAAAAGGAGCGCGGGTTGCGCCCCCATGCCCTGGATCTTCCCATGATCTTGATGGTATGGGTTCATGCCCGGCAATGTATGTGGGAGGATGCATGCAGTGGTGGTCGTGGACATTGCCTGATCTTGCCCCACTGGGCGTTCCATAGGTGGTTGTGTTGACCCAGCTTTTCTGTGGAGTTTTGGACCTGCCTGCACTCAGGACAAGGATTCTGTGTCCTCTAGAAGCGGTAAGCTACAGCTGTCCAAAATGAGGCACACCCAGAACAAATAAAAGATGCAGTTCCTTGACTGGCCACTTGAGGCTGGCTCCAAAAGGAGAAGACTGCCATTGAAGCCCATGTTAAAATGTTTAACTGCAGTGCAGAAACAGACATATTTACAGCCTGATTCAAAAAACAGTTTTGGTCTCTAGAGTGAGGTCGCTCAATGGGGATTTAGTCTCAGAACTCATTAGTTTAAGACATTTAAAGCCATATATTGATGCATAATTAAGGGCGTGTTTCCTTTGAGTGACAGTTAGTGTGTGCCATGAGCCGAGCTCAGAACGCCGGTCACATAGACGCCACCAGCTACAGCTGCTGGTTACTGTGGAAGACCATGTCTGTCCTTTCTGAACATTTTATTACAAATATCTGTAATAATATGGCTTGTTTTGTGGATAACGGATCATCTAAGATGCCTGTGCTCCAGTATTTCTGTCAAGTAAAATTTTCATGTTATTTAATTATTTAATAAGACAGCTATGGGCAGCTTATTGATGTTAGGTCCAGTTAATTCATGATAAATGAGGAAATAAGTGGGTTATAATTGTTAATGCCCACATCAAAGCTGTGCATTATGAAAGTCACCACTCAGTCCCCAAAAATATGATTTACGAGGTCTGTGAGAAAACTAATGGACCTTTTTATTTTTTTCAAAAACTATATGGATTTGAATCACGTGCGATTACATCAGACAAGCTTGAACCCTCGTGGGCAAGCGAGAGTTTTTTCACCCCTTTCAGTTACGTCATTCGCCTGTGGGCAGGCTTTGAGTGAGGAGTGGTCCACCCCTCCTGTCGGAATCCCTTTGTCTGACAACTTCCTGAGAGACTGGCGCTTTGCTTTATCAAATTTTTTCAGAACCTGTGAGGCAGATCAAAGTGGACACCATTCGAGAAATTCAGCTGGTTTTCTGTGAAAATTTTAACGGCTGATGAGAGATTATGGAGTGTTACTGTCACTTTAAGGAGTTCCCACGGAGCAGGACGTCGCACCGCGCTCCGAGCCGCCGTCGCCAGCCTGTTTCAAGCTGAAAACCTCCAAATTTAAGCCTCTGTTGACCCAGGACGTCGTGAGAGAACAGAGACCTTTCAGAAGAGATCGGGATCAGCAGATTATCCAGACATTCCACTGTTAAAGGAGATTTTGTAATGAAAGACGTGTGGACGGATTGGCGCGTCGGCACAGGAAAAACACCTCCGTTGGAAGCCTTAAGGACAAGTTGGAACATGTCCAGCTGTTAAACAATTTCTCAGATACTCACTCAACTGAAAGCCATCAAAAGCCGCCTGGTTTTTACAAATGGTTATCAACACGGAGGTGTTTTCCTGTGGCGGGGTGCCGCGCCGGCTGCCTGCCGACATGAGGAGGGGTGGACCACTCCTCACTCAAAGCCAGCCCACAGGCGAATGACGTAACAGACAGGCGTGAAAAAACTCACGCATGCGCACGAGGGTTCAAGGTTGGCTGATGTAATTGCATGTGATTCAAATCCATATAGTTTTTGAAAAAAATAAAAAGGTCCACTTCTTTTCTCACAGACCTCGTATTAATGAGCAAGCTAACAGAAGATAGCCTGTTCGCTTGGCTTGTTCAGTAAAGATGCGTGAGTGTTCGGGCTTCATTTGACCACCCAGGTCATGCAGATGCACCACCTCTTTATCCAAATGTGGATTGGTCATGACGTTTGAAGAGTAAGCACTGCCAACAACACAAAATTAATTAATTTATTTTTTTGCTTCCAAACAGCTTCTCTGACACACAGGGTTTGCCCACTATATCTACAGTCGATGGTCTCGGTGCCTTGTATTCGGAGACTTAAGCCTGGTTCACACGACAGGATTTTAAAATTATCTTTAGGTTTGCAAAACCTGAGAGACCACACACGTAAAGATAAAAAATCATGGATCTAACAGGTTTGGTTGTACAGTGTGTGGTGTTCAGCCACACGGTAAGGACAACACCACCACACACAAACAGATTTCACACACCAACATTCACAGCTCAGACAGGAAATCTCGCAAAATCTCTCGAGATTAAACGTGACTTCAGAGTAAACAAACGGAGATACTTTGTGGACTATTTAAAACAGAGGGGAAATAAACAATACAAAAAGAAAAAGAAAAGGCATTCTTTAAAGGAGTGGAGACAGCGCGACCACCGGACGATCTGGTAAGTCAGAACAGCTGTTTTGATTTTATTTTCCGCTCCGTATGTCCATCACCTCGCTTTCTGATTGGCTGCACGTCACATTCAGTAGGCTGCGTGCTCATTTTGGTCGGAGGACACAACACACACAGCCATATCGGGCCAAAAAAATCCAACATGTTGAATATCCCTGATTTGCGATCGGAACGCCCCTGCCCACACCACACACGACAGGAATATCTGATTAAGATTATCTTTAGCATCATCACGATTGTCGGGGCTTCCTTAAGATTGTCGGAAGGGGAAGATCGGGTCTGATATCGGCCAGATTATCCTGATGTGTGAACCAGGCCTTTGTCTGCTTTTGCATGTTAGATGGTTTGAAGTACCTCTCTACAGCATTCTGGTTTGGGTTCCCAGAGGACGTGTTGGTGTAGCGGGGTGCAGATCCTCATGTCAATGCATTCTAAGTACTGTGATTCATAACTTTGGCCATGGGTTGTAAATAATTATGCTCCCACTGAGCCCCACAAAGAAAAAACAACTCTCTGGAGCCACCAGTGGATACTTGCCCTGCATGTATGGGCCTATAGCTTTTTTAATATCGTTCTAATTCTCTTGTTTTGTTTTGGGGGTTTTTTCTCGGCAAAAACAGTGTTTAGGCAGCCTAAACCAGGCAGAACTCAGTTGTGAAATTTACAGGTTTGGTAGATGGCAGAAAAAAAAAAAAATCGCCACATACAAAACATGACCAGTGAAGAACACTAGGTAGTGCTTAAATTAATACAAATGTTTTAACACTAATAACTTTTGATCCATGGGGTCAGCCAAAGGAAAACTTTATACCATTGAGATCGGAGGAGTGTGCCCGTTCTAACAGGCCACATACTTCTGAGTTTGGAGAATTGTTTCGCAATGTTGCGAAATATGAGAAATTGGCCCTCTCGATTTTTGACGTCAAAAAATCCAGACTGGTATCAAAACATTGCCTGGTTCACAAATCTCAATAATTTGACCAGAAACCTTAATGTTTGTTGCTCTGTTTACACTTTTCATGAGTTTGACAATGTATGATGCTCGTTAATTCGTGATGCATTTTCTCATTAATGGGAACACCCAATGGCATGAAATCAGGCAGGTATATGCATGGATATGCATGGCCTCTGTTAGAGTTGCAGTACCAAATGTAGTGGAACTGCGCACTAGATGGTGCTGTTAAACACATTTTATTTGAATTTCAAAAGGTACAAATTGCTAAAAAATTTCATGTAGATTTTCCTTGGGAGTCCTACAAGGTGCTGTTTTACTGTTGGACCAAAGATGACATTAAATCACCTCTTTAAAAAAAATATATATATTTTTAAATTCATTTTAGAACAGCTGAAACAACTCAAAATGCGCTCATTAATGGATAGACCAAATGCTGCCAAATTTGCCAGTTTCAACCAGAATACTGTTTATGGCATGTAGTGCACAGTATAAACTGTCTGTATATAAAAAATGGCCAGTAAAAACGCTAGGTGGTACTATAAATAATAAAACTGCTTTGAAAACAACAACTTCTCATGAATTCTGATTTGTCAGGTACACAACACAAATTTTTATACTGTTGCCATTGGTGGATTAAGCTCTTTCCAATAGTATAGGCCAACACGTCTTTGTGCCAAGATAGGTTTTTAGCAATTTGCGAAATATGCAAAATAGGCCGGTGTGAAGTTGTCTCTGGATTTTTGACACAGAATGGCCTGACTGGTCTTAAAACATTCTCTGGAGTGTCACTCTGAAAAATTGGACCGGAAACCTTCAGTTTTTTTTTACTTTGTAAGTTTCCTGACTTCCAGTTTGACCCTATGTGATGCTATTTAATTAATGATGGGTTTCTCATTAATGAGATTACCAAATGGCATGAAATTTGCCAGGTTGGTAGAACACAGAACAACCTAGCCACAAACGTAAAATGCCTGGTAAAAAATGCTAGTTGGCACTATAAATAATAAATATGCTTTGACTTAAACAACTTCTAATAACGTGTGATACGTCACCCACACATAGGAAACCTTCATACTGTTGCAATCAGTGGAGGGAGCTCTTTCTATGGGTAGAAGCCACACCCGTTTGTGCCATGACACATTCGCAAAATTCCAAAATATGCAAAATGGCCCTACGTGAACCTATGACTGGATTTTTCACACAGAAAGACCAGATTGGTGTCACAATTTTCTGTGACATGACTTTGAAAAACTGGACCTGAAACTTCAAATATTTTGCTCTGTTTGCAAGTTTTTGTTTTTTAGTTTAGTTTTTTTTTTACTTTGAGTTGGACCTTATGCACAGCTATATAATTTATGATGGGTTTTCTCATTAATGGAATAACCGAATGGCATGAAATTTGGCAGGTGTATGGGTGGCCTGTTAGATCCACACTGCTAAATCTGGTGGAACTGCACCACTAGATGGCGCTGCGATGTATATATTTATGAATGTCAGAGCTGTAACATGCTCCAAAATTCATGTTGATATTACCTGAGAATCTTACAAGGCTTCTCCGTGGACCCTGTTTGGGGCAGGCCTGGATCCGTGGTTGTGTATGTGTGTGTGTGTGTGCTTGAACCCTTAATATTTGCTTGCAAACATAGTTTTTCAGTTTTTAATGACTAATTTTTCACTTTTTAATTGATTAGCTTCTTTAATAAAATAAAGTGTAATTTTTTATTTATTTATTACATTTTGTTATTTTATATATTTTACGGGAATATGTAAACTGTTGTGTGGGCCGCTGAAGAGGAGGTACTGCTGGCCCACCACCACCAGATGGCGCCCTGCTTGGAGTGCGGGCTCCAAGCACGAGAGGGCATCTGAGCCGCTGGGAGTGACAGCTGTCACTTATCAGCACCAGCTGTCACTCATCACCATCACTACAAAGGCCGGCCTGCCAACTCCACCTCCTCACCGAGAAATCAGCTACCGAACAAGGTAACTTTCTCTGCTGTGATATCGTTGTTTAAATTGGTCTGTGTGCAGCCGTGTTCCTGCGGGCTCTATCGGAGACTGGATTGGCGGACAGTGAGAGGACGACGTTCTTCGCCTCTCACTCCATCCAGGAAAGAGACCAACAGGAGCTGCACGGGTGATGTTGTATCTGGAGGTGGAGGTTCTCCCTCCTGGAGGAACTACTCAGCGAACAATTACTGAGTGTGTCTTCACACACCCACCATTAACTGTTTCTGTTTCTGCCAACAGTACCTGGTCTGACAGCTGGAGACGGTGGCCACCTGGGACCAGGACTTGGCGGCTCCGGTGTTCTTCAGATCCGTTGGCAGTGGAAGCCGTGTGGGATCCGGCTCTTCTCTGGACAGACGTCTTCTATCCTCGAGCCTGCCGACACGTCACCTTGTGTATGATTGACTGTACTCCTCAACTGCAATTGTCTGTATTCCGTTGTGCAATTCACAACATTAAATTGTTGCTTTTTGCCTCATCCATTGTCCGTTCATTACCGCCCCCTGTTGTGGGTCCGTGTCACTACACCCTCCCAACATAAACATTTCAAATGACATTTTCTGCTTATGGACTGATTTAAAAGAAAATGAAAAACGATTTTTTATCAAAACCTCCAGTGAAGTGTCTAAAATGTTTGCACAGTGGCGTCGCTCCCTGTCTCTGTCAACAGCAAATGATGTAACAGATTGTTTTTAAAGGCTTGAAACACTTCAATGTCCATACTTCAGTTAATGATACTTTTCAGCAAAAATCAGGTGTTATCAATATTCCTTCTGTTATCAGCAGTAAGTCTCCACTTACAGAAGGCTTATATATGGTCATGAAATTGACTGGTCTGATAGGCGCACCAATCAGAAGACTGTGATTTATGCTTAAGAGAGAAACTGCGCTTGGCAACCACCTAATGAAATTTACCAGCCATGGCTATTAAGGGGGAGCAACCTCTGGAGCAATTTGCTGCATGTAGCTGCGAGGATCTGACAGAACGGGAAAGAATTTAAATCAGATTCCTGTGTCTGTACATTGGTCAAAAAGCCAAAATGTGCAGAGTGATGCTGGAGTTGGAACGTGTCACGATGTGAAAGAGTCGTGATTGTAAGGGAGTGCATCGGGGTTGCAAATCCTTTTAAGGCCGATTAATCCATGACGTGACAGCATCACACCGTATGTGACTGTATTTATGGGGGCAACAATGGATACTGTAAAAAATGCACATCTCAGCAGGTCCTATAGGCTCATTTTGTAAGGACAGCTCTGAGCTTAGAACTGATATTCTAGGATGGGAGGGTAAGAAATAGGCTCATTAAAGCCTTCATATTTGATTCTCTTTGGGATAAAACAGGATGATTTTATAAATTTGTGAAATAAAAACGTTTAAATGTTGGGGAAAATTGGCCTAAAACTGACGCAGCCTTGTTTGATGTCGAATCTGAAGGAATGAAAATGGGATGGATGTGACTGACTGTTACTGTGGCAACCAACTTTCCTCTTGCCTACACGATGCTCCTTCATCCCCTGGTGCCCAGCTCACAGCCTCAACAGAATATAGATTAAGAGACAGACTCAGCTCCAGCTCCATTCAAACGCCCCCCCCCCCCCCCCCACACACACACACACACACACACATACATACACACACCAAAAAAAAAAAACACACACAAAAAAACGCACACATTCATTTATTTCGACGACGAATATCTGTTGACTTACAACAATTGGTGACGGCGAAGCTGTTCGCCACTTCCAGATTGTCGATGTGAGGCGTCAGTCTGAATTCCGAGGTGCCGAACTGAACCATTCCTATCCGAAAGGCGCTGTACTCCTGATCCGCGCCCCTGGGAAAGAGTCCGCCTGAAACACACACACAAAAGCACAATTTCGACAGATTTTTGTTTTTTTCCTCCGTCATCTCCAACCACACACACACACACACACACACACACACACACACACACACACACACACACACACACACACACACACACACACACACACACGCACACAGCCGTCTCCATCATCCATGTTCCTGATGGATACGCACCGATTTGGACACTGGGTGATCCTCCCAGCGCGCAGCCCCATAAAACCAACAGAAACGAAACGGATAAATTCGCTATCTTTTGCATGTCCACGGTGCAGGTGTCCACATCAACCAGTGTGCACGATATTCCTCGTTTTCTCGGCGGATGTTAGATCCGACGCATAGTGGGAACCGTCGGCCTCGGAGGGGGGTAAATTCTGCAGCGGCGGGCCGTTTTTCTGCAGGTGACTGTGGCGGAGAAAAGACGCCAGCAATGAAGGAATAGATGCCTGCAATGTGTAGATCTGCTGTCTGCTCCTCGTCGCTCACCTCCTGCCTCCTCTAAACGCACAGGGACACTGCGCGTCTCCGCCTCGGCGCGCCGGAGATCCTTTCAGCATCACACCCACAAGCCAGGAATGTTAATGAGATGCCGAAGAGAGACGGAAAAAGCCGAATGCTCTCATCTCAATAGCTAAGATTTGAAATGATATCAGTGTGGCGTTAAGGCAGAGGTTTCAAACTGGCGACTCACGGGTCTGTAAAGGGCCACCAGCTTCATAATGGAGGAAACAATGGGGAAATTGTTCAGATGATGATTCAACCATATACACACTGAGGTACTCTCAAGTGTTTCTGAGCCAAGTGAAAATCCAAGATGGACACCTTTTTTTTCAATATGGCTGCCAAATTTTAAGTGAAGATTCCATTTTCCCCATAACTCTGAAGATGATTGATGGATATGGATTTGAGTGAATATTGGATTTGTTAATAAATTACCCGCATATAGTAGTTTGCATTCACTCTACAATGTGTTTGTTGACTCATCCCACTCACTCCCCTAAGACGCAAACTCACAACCTCTGGCATTCACCCTTTTTAGGTTTCAAATCCTGCAAAACCTCGGAGAGGTCGCCGCGCTGCGAGATCTCAGTAACACTGAGAACTGCATTGAGACACTCTGATCACGCTGCACTTTAACCGCTGCACACGGACAACACCATTAACATCGCAACATAAAACTATTTTTATATTGTGACTAAAACTCTCATGAATATATTCTCTGGGTTTATAGACGTTGTTATTGTGTTTGTTTTATGTAAACATGGGAGAATCACAGGCTGTATCTCCGTTATTTTCAATGGGAGCTGCTGTGAGCTACAATCGCTTCCTGATCATGTCGTTATTGTTCTTTACAAGACTGTTTGTCCTCTTTGTTCCAGACTAATATATATAATATGTCTGAAATTCAGTTTGTGTTTAAATTCCATGCAGATTAAATGTAACAGACAGATTATTTGTTATAATTGTTTTAGCAAGTTTTCAGGGTATCATGCAGCAGTCTCATTAATGTGATGAAAAGCATAAAAACATTACATTTTTGTAGTATAATATTCATTTACAATTGTCATCATGTGGATTCTCTATGTTCTTTTGACGGCAGCGATTCTCTGGCGTGCAAGGGATTATGGGATACATGAATAGGAGGCAGATGCTCTAACCGGTTGGCTTAAACAAGGGCTCTGGCCTGATTGTCCAGAGTAACCTTTGGCTGTCTGGGGAGTGAGGCCTTTTGACTAAAACGTGCACAATGACTTCCGCTGGCCTCCGTCACACAAGCGCTGGCGAATGCAGGGTGTTTTCACTGGTGTGCCTGTCTGTGTGTCTGTGGACAAGATAACTCAAAAATGACTGGATGGATTTCCTTTAAACTTGGTGAGAATATTAATTGGACAGATATCCAGATATTTGATTTTGGTCTATCTTGGTCAAAGGCTAAAGGTCAAGGAAAACATGGTGATAAAACACTTTTTAAAAATATCTCAATAACCAAGAAGCCCAAATGGATGATCTGCAGCATATAGTGATTAGGAAAATATTAGGAATTGGTTGGTATGAATAAATTCATAATGAAGTCACACAGAAGTCATATGATGAAGTCCTATCTCATCAAAAAACAAAAAGATTTTTCCATTAATTTACCCTCAAAAAACCTTAAATAAACAATAAAAATAACGTTTAAAAATTTATATGGTATAGCACTTTTTCAGGATAAATTAAGATTTAATTTTCTCAAGCATGACAGGTGTAAAAACATTTTGTGGAAGTAATAAAATATATTACTAGTTGGTATTAAAACTGGACAAAAAAAGCAACGAGTCGGTTTTGATTTAAACATAAGATTTATTCTTCATTCACTGTTACAAAATACAATATATTGTTATAAAATACAGTAAATTTATTGGATGGACAATTGTGATGTACATTTAAATTTATACCTTTGGACAGTTTTGCTGTTCAGTCACTGACCAGATTACCCCCCCCCCCCCCCCCCAAAAAAAAAAAAAAAAATTGTAATCATTCAAGCGTTTCATTCATGAGATTCGTTTGATTTTCACCCTTGATGTCGGCAGACATCTTGAAAAACATGGCATATTTTAGCTTGGCTCACCATTTTATTTTGTAAAATATTCCAATAGGAATGTTTTTGCCAAGCTTCATGTTTGTATTGTCATTTAAATGATTCTCTTCTTTATCATACTATCAGAGAAACTCTGGGTGTTGAGGAGAGTCAAGATCCCTCATCACGGGGGAGGTGGTGCTCTGTTTTATATTGGTTTTGTTTTTTATTTTGGTAGATTTTATTGTTTTTATCTTTTGTATGCTGTAGGTATTTATTTATTTATTTATCTTGCACATTCTACTTATTTTTATTGTTAATTTTCTTATTTTTAATTTATTTCTTGACTATTGGGGTTTTAGCTATCGTGATTCTATGTGCAGCACTTTGGAATGTCTTTGTTATTAAATGTGCTATATAAATAAAGTGGATTGGATTGGATTGGTGGCTTGAAGGTACAGACAAGATAATCACTAGTGAGATTGAGCAAGTTTGTTAATTGTCAAGTTGCTCCCAGTTCTGCATTTGATTGTCCTGTTACACTCTGATGGACAATGCCCTCCATTCCAGGACAATGCCCTGAAATGGCCTCCATTTATTGGGTGGCACTGTGTAACACCAAGAAGGTCCATGGCTCAGTTCTACCACTGTCACGTTCCTTTGGAATTTCTTCTGGGTTCTCTGGCTTTCTCCCACCATGAAAACATGAATGAATGTGAAATTTGAATGCATGTGGAACAGGGCAGATGTAACGGAGGCCAGCAGGTGTCGCTGTGCAGATGTAGTTAGTAAAACCTCACTCCCAACAGCTCAAAAGGATTCTCTGGTCACAAGGCTAGAGCCCTGGGTTTTAGCCTTCTGGTTAGAGAGTCAGACTTCCATGCCGGAGCTCGTGAGTTTGCGTCCCGAGGGGAGCGAATGGGCGGAGTTATAACAACACAACGCAGAGTGCAGTCGCTACAATGGTGCCGTGTACCCGGATGGGAGTGAGTTTAGGGGGGTGAGTGTAACAGAGGCCAGCAGGTGTCGCTGTGCAGATGTAGTTAGTAAACCTCACTCCCAACAGCTCAAAAGGACTCTCTGGTCACAAGGCCAGAGCCCTGGGTTTTAGCCTTCTGGTTAGAGAGTCCGACTTCCATGCCAGAGCTCGTGAGTTCGCATCCCGAGGGGAGCAAATGGGCGGAGTTATAACAACACAACGCAGAGTGCAGCCGCTACACAGATCCAAGGACAGAGCCAGAGGGCCACTGGCCCCAGGTGAAATCTGACTGACCCAGGCAGTGCCCCTGTCTTCTCAAAACACCAATAAATTCTTATTGTACATTTATTGTGTGATTCCCATTCTGGAGTGATGTATCATTGGACTGGATGCCAACCACAGTCAAACAAAAAGTGGAAGAAGACTTAACTAATGATGATACTTTGCTTTTGACTACATCACAAACACACCACATATTACATAAATATGAAAATCAAGAATTTTATTTTCTAAGATTTTTAAAAGTCCACAAAGTGCTCAAACAACTGACAACATGTGTACACTTTACTGAATATGGAATTAACTGAGCATGGTTGGTGGACCACTCCCTGTGTCTGTATACTGTGGATTGTCAGGATATAATAATAAGGCCTTTCTGTTATTGTTATTTTCCTTTTTGATATAAAAAAAAAGTGAGGGGTTAGCATTAGGAGTGCCTGTCTTGCATGTTGCCACATCTTCCACCCAATGGAACCACCTTGATGGTAGATTGGCAACCGCCCAGGCAGATCAACAGTCCATCCCTGTATCTCCTGAAAGTTGCCATGTGTCTGCTGCAGCCAGGTTATATATGAAAGTGTCCTTGGCCTCGTGTAGTTTCTGGAGTGCTCATCACGGAGGCACCTGCAGGCTGGATTGAGCTCAGAGAAACATGCCACATGGCCAGTTTGCTGTAACTGACATTACCTCACAATGCTTCTACTCCTCAATTAGGTCTTCCTAATTTTTACGCAAAGATACAACTGAAGTCAGAGGTGTCTCCCTGCTCCAACACACCTGAATCCACTGAAAGACTCGTTAGCAGACTTTTAATGAGCCTTTCATTGTATTCAGGTGTGTTGGAGCAGGGAGACAACTAAGAGTGCCAGGAACGGGGCTCTCGAGGACCGAACGTGGCCACCCCTGCTCTATGGGTTTGGATGAAAAGCAAATGTAGTTGTTGTGTGGGCCGCCAGAAGAGGAGGTACTGCTGGCCCACCACCAGAGGGCGCCCTGCCTGAAGTGCGGGCTTCAGGCACGAGAGGGCGCTGCCGCCTCAGGAACAAGCCGTGGTGACAGCTGTCACCCATCATCCGTGACAGCTGTCACTAATCATCCAATCCACATCTGGAACAAAAGCAGGAAGACACCTCCACCACACTGCCGAGATATCATCTTCTACCAGAGGTAATATCCTCAGCCTTTTTGTGATATTTTGTAAATCAGTTTATTGTGAGTGTTTGCAGGAGTACCAGTCCTTTTTGTGGAGGCTGTGCAAGACGGCACTCTTTTTCCTCTGAGGGATCGCTGCAAGTATTGAGTGAGAGGTGGAGGTGGAATTCCCACCAGGATTGTTACTGGGTGTTCACACACCCACCCTTGACTGTCTTTGCTTTCTGCAAGCAGTACCAGATCCGACACGCCGTGAAGGTGGCCACCTGGGGACTTCGGGACTTGGCGGCTCCAGTATTCCTCGGGTTCGGTGGCAGTGGGAATCGTGTGGTTCCGGTTCGTTTCCAGACGGGCGTCTCCTATCGTCAAGCCTGCCCACACGACACCTTATTGATTGACTTTTGCACATTCTGTAATCTGCTGTGTTTGGTTGTGTCATTCACAACAGTAAAGTGTTATAATTTGACTCCTTCCATTGTCCGTTCATTTACGCCCCCTGTTGTGGGTCCGTGTCACTACACTTTCCCAACAGGATATCTCGGCCAGCGTCATGGACTCCGAGGGACGTCACCAGGCTGTTGAACAACCAGTGGGAGAGCAGGGAGCGCAGGCGTCTGCAGGAGGCGTGATTGGTGAGCTACAGCATATTCTCACCACCTTTACGGCTCGGATGGATCAAATAGCCGAGCAAAACATCCTCCTGAACCGCAGGGTGGAGGCTCTCTCCGCGCAAGTGGCGGCGAGCGCTCAGGGCGCTGCTGCAGCTCCTCCTCCTGCCGACCCTGTGCTGGATATAAATGTTCCAGTGGTGGTTCAACAACGCCTCCCACCATCCCCTGAAGCATACCTAAGCCCTCCTGAGCCGTACGGAGGTTGTGTGGAGACGTGCACGGACTTTCTTATGCAGTGTTCGCTCGTCTTCGCACAACGTCCCGTCATGTACGCGTCAGACGCAAGCAAAATAGCTTATGTGATCACTCTGCTTCGGGGAGAGGCACGCGCTTGGGCTACGGCGCTTTGGCTCCTTCACACGTACACTGGGTTTGTGAGGGAGTTCAGAACTGTGTTTGATCACCCTAACAGGGGAGAGACCGCTTCAACTGTGCTGCTGTCGATGAGACAGGGACGCCGAAGCGCAGCTGCTTATGCAGTCGACTTCCGCATCGCAGCTGCGAGGTCCGGCTGGAATAACACTGCGCTCTGCGCCGCCTTTGTAAACGGACTGTCGTCAGTCCTAAAGGAGCACCTAGTGGCCAAGGATGAACCGCGGGAACTAGATGGGCTTATTGATCTCGTTATACGGTTAGACAATCGGTTGGAGGAACGCCATCGGGAACAAGACGAAGGACGTGGCCGGGCGCGCGCCGTCCCTCTTCCTTCCGGGTCCGAGAAAGGTCCGCCCTTCCCACACTCCCTGGCCTCTACGTCCCGTGGGGCGACAGCTCCCCCTGCTGACGAAGCTATGGACATGAGCAGGGCCACATTTAGACCACCTAATAGACAGAGGAGGTTTCCACGCGGGGCGTGTTTTGTTTGTGGCTCCATGGAGCATCAATTGAGCAATTGCCCCGAACGGTTAAACACCAACGCCCGCCCCTAGAAACTGGGCTTAGGGTGGGCCAAGAAATTCATGTGGGACACACACACATTGCCACATGGCTCCCAGTTACAATCCTTAGCGGGGATTTAACCCTTCAGGCCCCAGCACTGGTAGACACAGGGTCAGAAGGGAATCTGCTAGACAGCAGATGGGCCAGGGAGGTAGGGCTCCCTCTGGTGGCGCTACCTACACCATTGCAGGTGCGAGCACTAGATGGCACCCTACTCCCTTTAATCACACACAGGACACCACCAGTAACTCTGGTAGTGTCAGGGAATCATAGGGAGGAGATTGAGTTTTTTGTGACTCCTTCTACCTCCCGTGTGATTCTGGGGTTCCCCTGGATGTTGAAACACAATCCCCGGATTGATTGGCCGTCCGGGGTGGTGGTACAGTGGAGCGAGACCTGCCATCGGATGTGTTTGGGATCCTCGGTTCCTCCCGGTTCCCAGGTTAAGGAGCAGGTCAAAGTTCCCCCCAATCTGTCGGTGGTGCCAGTTGAGTACCACGATCTTGCTGACGTTTTTAGCAAGGATCGGGCACTCACTCTCCCCCCGCATCGTCCGTACGATTGTGCCATCGATTTGTTGCCAGGTGTGGAGTTCCTGTCCAGCAGGCTGTACAACCTCTCCCGACCTGAGCGCGAATCAATGGAGACCTACATCCGGGACTCCTTAGCTGCCGGGCTGATCCGTAACTCCACCTCTCCGATGGGAGCAGGTTTCTTTTTTGTGGGCAAAAAAGATGGCATTGATTACCGGGGGCTGAACGAGATCACGATTTGCAACCGATACCCGTTGCCTTTGTTAGATTCGGTGTTCACCCCCCTGCATGGAGCCAAAATCTTCACAAAGTTGGATCTTAGGAACGCATACCACCTAGTTCGGATCCGGAAGGGAGACGAATGGAATACGGCATTCAACACCCCGTTAGGTCATTTTGAGTACCTGGTCATGCCGTTCGGCCTCACTAACGCCCCCGCGACGTTTCAAGCTTTGGTTAATGACATCTTGCGGGACTTCCTGCACCGATTCGTCTTCGTATACCTGGATGATATACTCATCTTTTCTCCGGACCCTGAGACCAATGTACGGCATGTACATCAGGTCCTGCAGCGGTTGTTGGAGAACCGGCTTTTTGTGAAGGGCGAGAAGTGCGAGTTTCACCGCACTTCTTTGTCCTTCCTGGGGTTTATCATCTCCTCCAACTCCGTCGCCCCAGATCCGGCCAAGGTCGCAGCGGTGAGAGACTGGCCCCAACCTACGAGCCGTAGGAAGCTGCAACAGTTCCTTGGCTTCGCAAATTTGTACAGGAGGTTCATTAAGGGGTACTGTCAGGTAGTTAGCCCCCTGACTGCCCTGACCTCACCAAAAGTTCCCTTCACCTGGTCGGATCGGTGCGAAGCAGCGTTTAGGGAGTTAAAACGCCGGTTCTCGACTGCACCGGTCTTGGTGCAGCCCGATCCTAGTCGCCAGTTTGTGGTTGAAGTGGACGCCTCTGACTCAGGGATAGGAGCCGTGCTATCCCAGAGCGGAGAAACCGATAAGGTTCTTCACCCGTGTGCCTATTTTTCCCGCAGGTTGACCCCAGCAGAGCGGAACTATGACGTGGGCAATCGAGAGCTCCTTGCGGTGAAAGAGGCTCTTGAGGAGTGGAGACACCTGCTGGAGGGAGCGTCAGTGCCTTTCACGGTTTTCACGGACCACCGGAACCTGGAGTATATCAGGACCGCCAAGCGACTGAACCCCAGGCAAGCCCGCTGGTCACTGTTTTTCGGCCGTTTTGACTTCTGGATCACCTACCGCCCCGGGACCAAGAACCAAAGATCGGATGCCCTGTCCCAGGTGCATGAACGGGAAGTCAAGACCGAGCTGTCGGATCCACCGTAACCCATTCTACCGGAGTCCACTATCGTGGCTACCCTAGCCTGGGACATGGAGAAGACCGTCCGGGAGGCCCTGGCACGGAGCCCGGATCCCGGAACAGGACCGAAAGACAGATTGTACGTCCCACCAGAGGCCAGAGCTGCCGTTCTGGACTTCTGTCACGGGTCCAAGCTCTCCTGCCACCCAGGGGTGCGTAGGACTGTGGCAGTGGTCCGGCAGCGCTTCTGGTGGGTGTCCCTGGAGACTGATGTCCGGGCTTACATCCAGGCCTGCACCACCTGCGCCAGGGGCAAGGCGGACCACCAGAAGGCACAGGGACTCCTACAGCCTCTTCCTGTGCCTCACCGCCCCTGGTCCCACATCAGTCTGGATTTTGTCACGGGCAACCCGCCGTCCCGGGACACACCACCATCCTCACGATAGTGGACCGATTCTCCAAGGCGGCCCACTTCGTGGCCCTCCCGAAGCTCCCGTCGGCCCAGGAGACGGCGGATCTCCTGGTCCACCATGTCGTCCGGCTGCATGGGATACCAACAGACATCGTTTCGGATCGTGGTCCCCAGTTCTCCTCGCAGGTGTGGAGAAGTTTCTGCCGGGAACTGGGGGCCACCGTAAGCCTCTCGTCTGGGTATCACCCACAGACTAACGGACAGGTCAAACGGGCCAACCAGGAGTTGGAGCAGGCCCTTAGGTGCACGACCTCCGCACACCCGACGGCTTGGAGTGAACATCTGGCCTGGATCGAGTATGCTCATAACAGCCAAGTGTCCTCTGCCACCGGCCTCTCCCCGTTCGAGGTGTGTCTGGGGTACCAACCCCCTTTGTTTCCTTTGGTGGAGGGAGAGGTCGGTGTGCCCTCGGTCCAGGCCCACCTGCGGAGATGCCGTCGGGTGTGGCGCACCGCCCGTTCGGCCTTGTTGAGGGCCCGGACGAGGGCTAAAGCCCATGCAGACCGTCGACGGTCCCCAGCCCCCGCATACCAGCCCGGGCAGGAGGTATGGCTTTCCACCAGGGACATTCCACTACAGGTCGAGTCTCCCAAACTGAAAGACCGCTTCATTGGACCCTTTCCCATCCTCAAGGTTCTCAGTCCTACCGCAGTGAGGCTCCAACTCCCGGCCTCACTGCGGATCCATCCGGTTTTCCATGTCTCCAGGATCAAGCCGCATCACACCTCACCCCTCTGTGTACCCGGTCCGGCGCCGCCTCCTGCCCGTATTATCGACGGGGAGCCGGCTTGGACAGTTCGCCGGCTCTTGGACGTCCGTCGAATGGGCCGGGGCTTTCAGTATTTGGTGGACTGGGAGGGGTATGGAGCCGAAGAACGCTCCTGGGTGAAGAGGAGCTTCATCCTGGACCCGGCCCTCCTGGCCGATTTTTACCGACGCCACCCGGACAAGCCTGGTCGGGCGCCAGGAGGCGCCCGTTGAGGGGGGGGTCCTGTTGTGTGGGCCACCAGAAGAGGAGGTACTGCTGGCCCACCACCAGAGGGCGCCCTGCCTGAAGTGCGGGCTTCAGGCACGAGAGGGCGCTGCCGCCTCAGGAACAAGCCGTGGTGACAGCTGTCACCCATCATCCGTGACAGCTGTCACTAATCATCCAATCCACATCTGGAACAAAAGCAGGAAGACACCTCCACCACACTGCCGAGATATCATCTTCTACCAGAGGTAATATCCTCAGCCTTTTTGTGATATTTTGTAAATCAGTTTATTGTGAGTGTTTGCAGGAGTACCAGTCCTTTTTGTGGAGGCTGTGCAAGACGGCACTCTTTTTCCTCTGAGGGATCGCTGCAAGCATTGAGTGAGAGGTGGAATTCCCACCAGGATTGTTACTGGGTGTTCACACACCCACCCTTGACTGTCTTTGCTTTCTGCCAGCAGTACCAGATCCGACACGCCGTGAAGGTGGCCACCTGGGGACTTCGGGACTTGGCGGCTCCAGTATTCCTCGGGTTCGGTGGCAGTGGGAATTGTGTGGTTCCGGTTCGTTTCCAGACGGGCGTCTCCTATCGTCAAGCCTGCCCACACGACACCTTATTGATTGACTTTTGCACATTCTGTAATCTGCTGTGTTTGGTTGTGTCATTCACAACAGTAAAGTGTTATAATTTGACTCCTTCCATTGTCCGTTCATTTACGCCCCCTGTTGTGGGTCTGTGTCACTACACTTTCCCAACAGTAGTTATGATAACCTACTTGGTGTGGTTTATAGAAAAGGTTTTGTGGGTTCTCAAGCAGATTAAGACTTTGGTGTCCTAGATTAGGGTATAGATGCTCACTAATTAGACAACAGACTGTTGCTGTCACTGCTTGTTCATGTGTGATTGTTTGTCCTGGTATGATGTATGGTTAGGGGTCCCATCTCCTTGGTGTCTCACATATCTTCACTTCACGGTTGTTGCTGTCACCACTTGTCTTTCATTCTTGTCTGTCTTCATGTTGTTTTGGTGGTCAGCCCTTCCTGAGAGAAGTTGTCTCTTGGCTTGATAGGAAAGGGTGGATGGAGGTCACACACGCACACCACATTCACTCAGGCACTACATGCTATCTGTCTTGCAAGAACAAATTGCATATACGAGGTCTGTCCATAAAGTATAGGTCCTTTTTATTTTTTTCAAAAACTATATGGATTTCATTCATATGTTTTTACATCAGACATGCTTGAACCCTCGTGCGCATGCGTGAGTTTTTCCACGCCTGTCGGTGACGTCATTCGCCTGTGAGCACTCCTTGTGGGAGGAGTCGTCCAGCCCCTCGTCGGAATTCCTTTGTCTGAGAAGTTGTTGAGAGACTGGCGCTTTGTTTGATCAAAATTTTTTCTAAACCTGTGAGACACATCGAAGTGGACATGGTTCGAAAAATTAAGCTGGTTTTCGGTAAAGGTTTTAACAGCTGATGAGAGATTTTGAGGTGAGACTGTCGCTTTAAGGACTTTTCACGGTGCGAGACGTCGCGCAGCGCTCTCAGGCAGCGTCATCAGCCTGTTTCAAGCTGAAAACCTCCACATTTCAGGCTCTATTGATCCAGGACGTCGTGAGAGAACAGAGAAGTTTCAGAAGAAGTCGGTTTCAGCATTTTATCCGGATATTCCACTGTTAAAGGAGATTTTTTTAATGAAAGACGTGCGGACGGGTCCACGCGTCGGGACGCAGCCGACGCGGTGCGGCAGCACAGGAAAAACACCTCCGTGTTGATAACCATTTGTAAAATCCAGGCGGCTTTTGATGGCTTTCAGTGGAGTGAGTATATGAGAAATTGTTTAACAGCTGGACATGTTCCAACTTGTCCTTAAGGCTTCCAACGGAGGTGTTTTTCCTGTGGCGGAGCGTCGCGGCAGCTGCGAGCCGACGCTGCAATCCGTCCGCACGTCTTTCATTAAAAAAATCTCCTTTAACAGTCACCTGTATCAAGGACCTATACTTTATGGACAGCCCTCGTATGTGTATTTATGGATATAAATGGTTCTGCCAGTGTGGCTTTATGCAGATGGGGGAGGGGGGTGTCGGGGGAAGAAAAGGTGATGCAAGTGATGAATATAATACAAGTCTGTTAGAACAATTTGGTGTTGCCAGTAGAATTTGCAAAGGTAAATTACTGATAAATGGTGATTTCAGTTTACCTAGTTTAGATTTTATAACAACTTTGTGATTTATTTTTTGTGCTAAATCACACCAAAACGGTCTCAAGGCACCTTACACGAAACAATACAACATAAAATTTAAATAAATAATTAAAATGAATAAAAAATTTCAAATACATAATTAAAAGCAGAAGTAAATGAATAAAATAGATTAAAAAAAACTATTCATAAGAAAGAGAATAAAAATAGGTTTTCAGTCTTGACTTAACCCTCTGAGGTCCGAGGGCATTTTTTGGACCGTTCACTCACCTAGCATAAATGTTTTATTATTGCTGTTAACAGCTCTCCCTGCATCCCACAATCAAGTTTTATGTCTCTTTTTTTCATGACAACCTGTGCTTTCAGAATATATATGCTTTTGTTGTGTTTTCTGAGTGTAATAAAGGTTTACAAATAAAAATAAGAAAGAAAAAAGTAAAGCGGAAAATAATTTTCCACACACATTTATTCAAAACACACAGCAAACTATAATAAACAACTGTTGACACTTTATAAAGGTAATTTGCGGTCTTGTGTGAAAGATTGTACAACAAAAAGGTTCAAACAATAAACACAAATGTACGTTTTGAACAATATATACAAAATGTCTATGCGTTTTTTTTGTTGTTGTTGTTTGTTTTGTTTTCATGGTAAAAGCAACAGAGTTATCCAGTAACATTCACATGCAAACTAGTGGAGCAATCCTAATAGTTACACATTCTTTGTTTGAGCATGTGAGATTGTCATCAGAGGCTCTCCATCTGCTCCGTCTGCTTTCAGTGATCGCTGTGCGTAATGGCGCAGGGCGCATTGGAGCCCACTAGTATGTACTCACTGGAGCACCCAGGGGGCTATTCAAACGGGCCAATTAGTAACGTATCACTCCTGAAAACGATCTTTGGCTTTTCTCGTGAGGTGAATCTGCCCTACGATTGGATTTTGGAAAAACATGTGACAGTGAACCAATTCCGATTGGACACTCACATTGCACATGTCATCACACAGCTTCTATGAGAAGTACAAAGATGGCTGATGGCTGGCTCGAAGTTAACTTTTCAGCAAAAAAAAAAAAAGTAAGTTTCTATCTCATATCATTAAAAAGTTATTTATAATTTAGTAAAGCTTGGTCTTAGCGGTTGTATTTGACGGCATCGGCCCCAGAGGGTTAAAAATGTCCTCGGACTCTGACTGCCTCATGGTCACAGGAAGACTGTTCCTCAGGGTGGGTGCACGATGAGAAAAGGCTCTTTAACCTGCTGACCTCTTCTTCACCCCGGGAACACAGAGATGTATTACAATGTACAATGTACTATATTTTTTCCCCTGAAGATGTAAAAAAAGAATATTGTTACAGATAAATCCCAACAAGTCGATGGGTACAGACAAAATCCCCATCGAGTTCTTCGGGAGTTGGCCATGGCCATTTTTTCCACTCTTGTATTGCATTCTACGACAGTCCCTTGATCAGTGTAAACTTCCAGATATATAGAAGTGAGCTAATGTCACCCCATCTTTAAGAAAGGGGACAAGGCAGTCACAGGCAACTATAGGCCAGTGAGCCTGAACTTGCAGGTCTGCAAATTGTGTGAGAAACTTGTCAGGGACAAACTTGTGATTTTTCTTGAAAAAGTACTTTCAAACAAACAACATGGTTTTCAAAGGGGCAGATCTTGCCTCACAAAGTTGCTTGTTACTTTAGAAGAAAGGACAAAGCTGTATGACGAAGGCTTGCCCTTCGATGTCCTGTATCTTGATTTCAAAAAAGCATTTGATTCTGTGCCAAGTGCCAGACTGATACATAAATTACGTAAGTATGGTATTTGGGGGAAAACATTGCAATTGGATAGAAGAGCAGCAGGTGTCAGGCCGGGTGGAAGCCCATCACCAGGAGCAGCTGGACCCACAATACAGACTCCCAGACTAGACTTAGGTGTGGTGGAAATCATGGCATTTATTCCAGGCTCAGGTTTGGTACACATGTAATCAGTCAGCGAGGCGGAGGTACAAGCAGGGTCAGGCTGAGACGCAGTCACAAACGAGCAGGGTTCAGAGGCATGAGCAAACACAGACATCCGAGGTGAGGCAAGAGGCATGGTCGAGGAAAACAGCAGAGATACGATACACGGCAAGGCAAGAAAAAAAAAAAAAAAAAACATGACTGAGAACAAGAGCTGGAAAGTGTACAAGACAACAATCTGGTGGGGAAGTGAAGGACTGTGGGGTTTAAATACATGTGGACTAATTAGTGAGAAGCGAGGGACAGGTGGTGTAAATGAGGTGCAAGTGAGGAACAATCTAAGAGGGGGCGTGGCTTCTGGCTAAAGAGTATGAAAGGGGCAAGAGTGTGAGGAAGGGAGTGTGCAAAGTGGAGTGATGAAATAGACAAAGTCACATGAGTAAGTGCGAGAGCAGGAGTGAAATGGAAACACAAAGCAGACAAAGTGAGGGCAAAACAATGTCAGGTGTAGGGCATAGAGTGAACATAAATAACTGGGCAGACTAAGACCAAAACTGAAAAGCAAACCAGAAGATAATAAACAGAATAATAGGAAATAAAACACTATGACAAAACTAAACTGGAACAGACAGACAAAACTATAAGTAAAACAGAAACTAAGTGATAACAAAAACCTGACATTAAAGTATTACATATAACAGAAATAAGAAGAGCAAAAATAGGCAGACTATAACTAAATGATAAACCATAAAAACACAGAACTGAAACATGACCAAAGTATAAAAGTAACAAAGAAAGAAAGTGACAAAGCAAAAATAAAACATAGAATAACCGCATCATGAAAATAACAATTAATAAAACAAGGCTGGGGCAGAAGGAGAAGCACTAAAAGAGGCATGACAGTGGGTCAGTATGAATGGAGTTAGGTCATCTTGGATGCAGGTGACCAGTGGAGTCCATGAACTAAGCCTTGAAATACAAAGGTCCAGGTTGAATTTAAGAAAAAAAAAATTCTTTAGCAATTGAGCATTTGTACTTATTGTAAAATTAAACAAGTTACTTAATTAAATTAATTAAATTAAATTAAGTACTTAATTAAATGAAGTTAAATTGTAGCAATTGTAATATGGAATAGTTTACCACGAGAAGTGGTCTCCTCACCCAGTGTTAATGTTATTAAAATAAATTATGATTTGTATTATAACATAAAAAACCACCAGATTTTAAAAACTCTTATTGCAACTTTTATTGTTATGATGTGTCTTTATGTACATTTTTTGTATACATTATTTTTACACAATAAAATGAATTATGAATTATAAGTAACCATGCATTTAACATAAAGTCGATCAATTTGTCATTTTCGGAGGTACCCTGTAAAATCTGGATCATCAACACCTCAACAGCTGCATCAGTCTCATGTGCTGATTGGTCAGCTGTGTGCTGGCATTTTTTTAGCCAGCCATACTGTTTATCAGCTTTTCAAATGCTGGTTCCTTGGATGGAGGCGAAACAATGACAAAGGAATCACAACAATGAGGAAATGATTTATTTGTCTGATAGTTCCCCATGTAATATACTGTAATTCTTTCTGAAAGGATGAATGCTTCTCATCCATCCCCAAAGATATCAGGCAGGCTGAAATACAAAACATAGAGGATGCTTTTTCCTTTGGTGTGACAGAAAGACACACACTCTGTCTGCAGGATGATTACACTATGATGATGACACTATTATTATTGGGCAGCACAGTGGCTTAGTGGTTAGCACTATTGCCTCACAGCAAGGAGGTCATTGGGCCAGAAGTGAGCCAGTCCATTGCCGGAATTTATCATCACCATTATTATTACTACTACATTAGCAACAAGTTGATAAGAGCTAACCTGTAAAACAGATGCAGAATTACTATTGATATGAATGAGCAAATTAGTAAAAAATGCACAGATCTGACTTTATTTCTTCAGTTGTTTTCCACCACTCATGTATCAGTGATTAAAACAGTAATTTGTTTGTGTTGTATTATTCCTGTTTTGAGCATACGGTTGATTTTTCTTTTTTTTACTCCGATCCTGCAGCTAAACCTCACAGACCAACAGACCACAGCAAAGAAGGTGGAATTGATGGACTTCTCTTCAATGACACCAATTACAAACTCCGACAAATAAGTATCATGTAAATCAGGAACAAAATGGTCACAATCTGACTGAGGAATCTCACCCAGCACATCAGCTAGAGCCAGTAAGTCTTTCCTCTCCCTTTCAAATGAATCTTCTCTTTAAAATGGTCAAACCCTTCGGTCCAGCCTGCGTATATAAATCCAATGCAAATCTTTCACTGATTGAATGTGCCACAGAATTGAGTTAAATGTGGGAAAGTGGAAAAGCAATGAACCTGTCCTCTGATTTTATGAAATGCACATCTCAGCTTCCATGCAGAGATGTACAGTAATCACTGGGAGGCATCAGATTGCAGTCTGAGAGCAAACTAATGAGGCCGAGAGCCAACGTGGAGCTGAGAGGCAGCAGGGCAGAGGAGGTATTGAGCAGCTGTCAAATTTCAACATCATGGAGAACGTGTCACATTTAACACAGGCTGTTTGCTGCACAAACCTCTCCAGCTCAGATCAGCAGTTCCAAGCAGGACACAAACCAACAACCCTGAGAATTTTTAGTTTTGGTGTCATTCTCCTACAAGCTCCCACCTTTTGAAAGTAAATGTCGTGTTCATATGCTGGTGATCCACAGCCTCATGTGCGTTTGTCTTCATGACCTTGTCAAGAGGTTCTGCCCTGCTCGGGTACATTATGCTGCTGCAAAATTGAACTGTAATTTCAGTTTGATTATCGTAGCACATTATGCAATCTTCCAACTCTGCAGCCAGAGAAATAATTCAACACAATGCAACAGAAGGTTCGAATCAGTTTAAACTGTGAAATGAGGAAATCAGATCAAATCAAGAATTTGTAAAAGTAGCTCTGTTTACCTTACAGACAAATTATCATCACATTACTTGCAGAAATCAATGCATTTTGGTGGGGCAGACAAGAGGGAAAAAAATGTGCAAATTGTGACACAAACACCAAATTTGGTGTTTGTGTCACAATTTGCACATTTTTTGGTGTTTGTGATGTCAAAGCTATGATGACTCTCTATAGGATGCTCGTCAAATCTGCCTGATTGGGCATTAGAAAATCCTTTAGTCTCAAATAAATGCACATATGTGACCAATCTGAATGATTTTGGTGCTTATTTAGATGTTTTCAAGGATGGTGGGTTCATTTTCCCCTCTTTCTTCATACATAGTACAAATAAGTACAGATCAGGGCGAATCATGGCGGAACAGCTCGTATGAGCGGACCACGAAAACATCGAGCTGACGGACAGGCGTGCACGATCCCGCTGCAACAGTATGGAATGTGGTGCACCACATCGCTCCGCTGATGTGAAGGAAAATTTAAATAAAAAATAGCTGTATAATTAGTGAATATCACTGAGTTGATATAAATAATAAATAAAAGTGGATGCAATATAGAACCCCGTGGTTAAATGAAAAATAAATGCCACTCACAGGAATCAAACCTGCAAGCTCTGATTACCAGATGGAAACTTTACCACTGCACTACAATCACTGTCTTATAACAGAAGTGTGAAATGGCTAAAATAAACAAGCAGATGAACATATTTTTTTTTTAAAAAGAGAGAAAAAACGCAGTGATAATTGACCAAATGGCATTTGTTACTGTGTATTTCTGCTGACACGTGACTGAAAGTGGCGTATCAGCGGTGCGCCACTCACAGGACATGTGTGTCCTATCAGACAGATGTGACATTCAGATCGCTTGCTGCGTGTCCACATCAACTGATGGTCCATTCCAGCTGGAACAGCCTGTCAATGTGGGTCCTCTCCAGGCTGTCACAAAAGCAATATATGTTTTTATGTATTTCCACGTGAGGACAGCAGGTAGAGACATGCACCTCATGGAGGAATGATCACAACAGCAGCCGCTGTGAGCAGACACGCCACCCCCCCATCCATTCAGTGCCCAGACCAGCGTGTCTCTGTGTTATGTGTTCATTCATTTTTGTTATTTGTTATGTAATTGTGTATGCAGGTTTTGTTGTAATTATTTATATCACTCTCCTGGTGTGGTTTCTGTGTTTGCAATGTGTGCACTGAGCCGTCATCCAGTTGTCAGTGTGCTGCAATCAGCTGACAGGCCCCTCCCCGTGTTATGTGTGCTCAGAACTCACTGTCCGGCCCCCATGTGATCAGATCTGTACATACATATCAGCATTTTATGTAAGTGTGCACACACGCAATGTGCACAAGTGTGAGATGTATGCACCACATGTGTGTTGCTTTCACGCCACACTCGTGGGGGCACTTAGACAACTTTAGCATCCAGATCGACAGTGATCATCTGCTGACTGTTTTCGTGATGACAGTGTGAATGGCCGCACATTTTCTAAGTGCCAAAGGAGCAGTTTTTGATGTTTGTGTGTGTCACCTGGAATTTGGCCGACACCTGCCGCGAGAAGGATCGAATGGGCTCTCACAGTGCACACTCTGTCTTTCAGCCGCTGGTGGGCGCAGATATTTGTAGCAACAGGTGTATGGGGCATTGGAGGCAGCCATGAATTTACACATATTGCATACGATTTCTGCTTTATGCACACTTCATGCGCAATTTGACCACATTTGTACTATGTGTGAAGGGACCCTTATGCCTTGCAAAGATGATAATGGTGCAAATTGACACTTTAAATAAAATAAAGACAACACACCTCATCAAACAATGAAAACTTTCAATGAACACATCAGCACTTGTAGTATTTAGCACTTGAATAAATTATGCTGGATGGCAGCAATACTGTCAATCAGACAGAGCATAGGAAAGATACAAAACCAAATAATCGTGCAGTAGTTTGCTCTCTAAAACATACTAGAATGATCACACAAAGCAAATAGTTATGTACTCCATTAAAAAGAAACTGCTTAAATAGTGACAATTGTCCTGGAATAATGTGCACAATATTATGGAGGTGATGAAATGTAGTTGTCCATAGTGATTGTGTTTGTTGTAACTATCCATCTGTTGGTCAGTGCAGATCAACTGAGCTCCTATATTAAGGTACAAAGTCAGTAGTCTTGCATAATCTACCAAATGCATGTATTTCTATGAGAAAAAAATGGCAGAGGAATGTTGCAGCCAGCTTGTAAAATAACCACCACCTTGGATTCTCAAATGGACAATCGGGAAGATTTTGGACCACGATGCCAATTTTGGTTCTTGTATCACATTTTGCATGATTCATGTGCAAAATTGTTTTCTGCTCAACTATTTTGCAAGTGAAACCATTTGAGCCTCCTGGGGAAAAAAAGCTAAAAACAGGAATTCATTGACATTTTGTAAAATAATTAACCCCTTAAGTTTTATTTCATCCAATCATGTGTGATTAAAAGACGGGCGTATTTAATAAGTGATTCTAACAGCAGGCTGAGAATGAGCCACACTTCAGCGTTGAGGTCAATTCAACATGCACACACTAGCTGTAGTTGCCGGTATTTCACATTTAGGAACACATCCATATATGAGTGATTCACAAGCACATCCACTGACATTTACATTACGCAGAAACAATGAGTTCCTTTCTGTTATAAATTATTGTGTTGACACAACTGGTTGTTGGCATAAGCTGATCGATTGCCCTAATTTTCTTGGACAAATTACAATATGCTCATTTGAAATAAATTCTTTGATGATCTGTTGTCTTAAATATTTTGATTTTAATAAATCAGACTGTTTTACTCTATCATTTGAGGTAGTCATGGCCCACTCTCTGAGGGCTGTTAGTTACAGTTACTGTAGGTCCATATATACATTTTGACATTTACTTTTTTTTGGTAATTTTAGCTGTCTTACCAGTGTAACACTGTGATGCAGGCTTACAGTGGCTTCCTGGACTCAGCCATCGGAAGTGTTGTGATGAAAATGTTGAAAATCACTTATCTTGACAGTGACATTCTTGTCCCTGAGACACTGGCCTTTGTGATTAAGTGCCACCTGGAAAGAGCTTATGGAGTTATGATGTCACTGGACAGAGGAGTTTGGTGATATTCATATCTGCAGAATGGTAATCCAAATCTTTACGGTCCTGATGCTTCCTGTCTTAAAGTCTTCTTCTTCTTCTTCTTCTTTTGGCTACTCCCATTAGGAGTCACCACAGCAGATCAGTTGTTTCCATCTCACCCTGTCCTCTGTATCTTCTTCTGTCATGCCAACCACCTGCATATCCCCCCTCATCACATCCATAAACCTTCTCTTTGGCCTCTCTCTTCTCCTCCTGCCTGGTGGCTCCATCCTCAGCATCCTTCTCCCTATATACCCTGGGTCCCTCCTCTGCACATGTCGAAACCATCTCAATCTCAATGCTGACCAGTTATCAAGGCAAGAAGTTGATGCCTTTTGGTACTAGGATTCTTCAGAGGATCCTTGGGTACTGATGGAATGACTTTGTGTCAAACTGACGGTTAACTGCATAGACTAATACGAGGAGTATCACTTGCATTGTGAGGGAGCATCAGCTTTGACATTTTGGTCATGTGGCACATTTCTTTTGGCATAATCCATTAGGTAGGTGTCTCAGAGTTGAGGAATGCAACAGCTGGAGAAGGCCAACAAAGTACGTTTGAGATGTGGAGATGGACTGAACGTCTGCCTTGGTGGTTGCCATCCAGGACCTGTGGGTGGCACCATGTGGCACCATTGCACACTCCCAATCTGTTGTTTATCACAGGATATTAAATTTGAAGACAAATAGTGAGTATGAACTTACGGTGCCTGCCATCAGCTTTAATTTGAGCATAACTGCGCCCAAATAGGGGGAATAATGTATTCATCACAGCACGTTCTTTGTGCTCAAACAATACAACATTTTGCCAGTGATGCTTTGATCATAAAGATATTCACAGTTCCAGCTAAAGTCACCTCTTGACCAACACAAGAAGGACTGACATCTCCAATGCATATTAATGGGGCCACAGAAAGCATGAAGTTGTGAGATGTGCAGAGCTAAGGAGTGTATTTGTGATATGCCGCAGCTGCTGGTGCGAAGTGGGGCTGTTTGATCAGTAAAGAGGTGATTTGAATACATAACAAGGCCTTGGAGATGCACAAGTTGCTTAGATAAGCACATATTGCCATCAAAATGGTTTTAGGGGATGAAGCTGCAGGGATCAGATCCAAGGTCAAATTGCCGGCTGAGAGTCAGGCTTTGTGCCAGCAGCATTCAATCTGCAAGGAAGTTTTACATTCAACGTTTCAAACACCCTTGGATTAGTGAAGTGTTTCTACACTAATAATTTAAAAACGCAAAGTTTGGTTGTGATGAATGGAAGCACAATCAGGCTCTTCTGCAAAGGTTAAATAGCACTGCAGAAGATTTATTTTAAAAATGGAAGCCTTTAAAAAAGCAATTCTTGAATTAAAAGATAAATGCATTATGGATTGTGTTTTTATGTGTCAATAGAAATAAGGCACACAAATATGAGTATCTTAAAATATTTCCAGTAAATGTTAACCAGCAAAATAAAAAAAAGTACGTCCACAAACTAGACAAAGTTAGGACAATATGAAAAATGCCAAAAAAAAAAAAAAAAAAAAAAATAGCACCATGCTCGTACAGTGCAAACCTCCGCCAACACTAGCTTCCAATTCCACAAATTTTTACCTTGAAAAAAAATTTTAAGGTAAAAGTCCTGTTAGAAGTGGCTTTTCATAAGCTACAATATAATACAAAATATAGATCAAAAGGGCTTTTCAATATTAAAATCAAATATCCGCTAAATCCTCAATACAGATCAGATGCAGATTAAACTTAGTCTATTCATTGAGAGTACCAGTTTGCACCTCATTTGTCACAAATGTGAGTGATTGGGGCACTTTTGATTGAGATAATATAACTAAGGCAAAGCCTTGGACCGAATATTGAAATTGGTTGATAAATATATTGTGTCAATTGTATGTGATCATACACCATGGCTTGGGTGTATGAAGGTCTTGAGATGAAGGTACTTTAAATAGACTGACACGATTTGATAATGATAAACTATTATATGCTTTAATAGTATGTACATATGGGTTTATTAAAGGTGTTCATGAAAATATCATTGCTGCATAAACTTCTGTAATCTCAAGATTGATACATTTGTTTAATGATCGATGTAATTTACAACAGTAAATAATATGTTTATGTCACTGACATTAATGAGCGAAGCTCCTCAAAATCTCACCATGTCATTTTGGTCCTTCAGACTTTGTTCAGTAAAATGGTTCTGGGGAGCATTAGCATGGCTAAAACCTTCAGCTTCTGCTGCCCCAGACACCCCCCATAACCAGGGCCCTCTTGACCCCCACAATTTTAAGCTTTTTTTTTTTTTTTTTTTGACGTAACCGCATCAGTTGTTTCCCAATGCTATTTTAGATCACATCATGTGATTGTCGGTTCTAGGGGTCCTTAAGGTGGATGAAGCAGACACTGTTCTGATGCGGAAGCAAACTGGAAGTAATGTTCTGTGACCACATCTGTTTTGTGTTGTTTTTTTTTTTTGCTGCAACTGATTCAATTGTTGCGCAATGCTATTTTAGATCCCCTCATGTGACCGTCGGTTCTATAGGGTCCTTAAGGTGGATGAAGTGGACGCTGATCTGACAAGGAAACAAACCGGAAGTAACGTTCTGTGACCAAATCTTTTTTTTTTTTTTTTTTTGCTGCGACTGAATCAATTGTTCCCCAACACTATTTTAGATCACATCATGTGACCTTCCGTTCTAGTTAAGGTGGAAGGGGCAGACGCTGACCTGGCACAGAAGCACACAGGAAGTGACATTCCACGATCTGACATGGAGTGATGTCATCATGATTGGGTCCTCGTGGCACATGAGACAGATGGCATGGCACATTTGACCATGGCAGCCTCACTCAATGTTCGGTATAATGCAAAATGTACACTAAATGGGCTTTTCAATATTAAATTCAAATGTCCACAAAATCCGCAATCTGGATCAGATTGAGAGCAAACTGTCAGGTGATAGTGAATGGCCAAAAAAAATCTGTAATCTGGACCAGATCTGGATCAAATGTTGTTCCATCGCTAAATGATACCGTCCTACATAATGCTGTCAAATATGAAAGAAATGTGAACTTTTGTGACAGAGTTATGAATTTTTGAAAATTCAATCAATGTTAAAGATAGGGATTTTTCCAAGATTTCTCCTGACTTTGGCCTTTGACCTGTGGCCTTGAAAGTTGAATTAGTTATTGCCTATCAGGATATGAATCTTCGCTAAACATTTCATCATCATATATGAAGAATTTTGGGCTTCAGGCTGTTCACAAACAGACAAACAGGCAAATGAACAGGAGAAAAACATAACCTCCTCCACCTTCCTTGGCAGAGATAATGAAATGAAGCTGACCACACAAAACATGACATGTATATTGGGTTCGAACTATATGCAATGAAATAGAAGTCAAGTAAAGGATCATTGAACTTTTATTCCCTTAATTTGCATTTTCCATATCATCCCAACTTCCTGTGATTTGAAGTTGTACATTTAACTGCATGATGTCTAAGCATGTAAATCAAATAGTTTAAAATAGGTATAATAACACACTGAGACTATTTAACTCTTCACAGGATTTACATATGACATAACGATTGGACAGAGTGGGATTGATTTTTTATTTATTGTTTATTGTTAAAGTTTTAATTCTTATTTTTGCAAGATAATCCTTCAGTACATTCTGACACCTTCTTGGGTGATATGATGTGGAGAAAATGTGGCGCTGATATTAAAAACTTTGATGTTCTGACAGTGAGCCTGACAGTTCCTGCACTAACGGTGCCTTTGTGTTGCGGTGGTTGTGATAGTGTCTCCTGTGGGTGCTCAGTGAGCGGTCATGTTGGATTAGAAGGCACTCTGTGTGATATAGGTTACCGTGCTGAGGTGGTACTCGGGTGCTGGGGGAGTGGGAGCACAGCGTTCCATTAACACACTCACATTGAGCTGTTTTGCTGTTCCGGTGATTTTAATTCAGTTATTTATATTGTCTGTAATGCTGATGATCCATCAGCTGATAATTCTTAAAAAAAAAAAAAAATCACCAATAAAATCAAAAGGTAAATGTCATCTATGTGGTATATTTCTGCAGTTATTTGTAAAGTCAGTTGCACTCATGGAAAGTGATTCCATTTTGGGTCGACTTAAGTTGCACATATAATTTTATGCATTTTCAGAATAAATGATCACATTTCTCTTGCATCAGTGTAAGAAGCATCCATGAAAACTCTCGCCAGCATATTATGAGCAGTTTGATGTTCGGCTTTTTGCTGGACACTTGACACACAGGCTGCATCAATCAGGAATTGAACTGTAATCCTTAATATGTTATTATTTTACACTGATGGAAATAGAATGATTTGGATGTGCGTGTCTTCATTATTTTCTACTGAGACATGCAGCTTAACATGTGGCGTCTGTAACCAATAAAATTCTTCTGACTGGCAGGAACATTTGACACAAGGTCAGATGTCAGTACTGATTAGTTCACCTCCAGGATCAGATGCCTCCACCTCTGGATTGCAGAATATTTTGCAAGAATACTTTGCAGATCAGTTGAAGCCATACACTTACTCACTCACTCACTCACTCACTCACTCACTCACTCACTCACTCACTCACTCACTCATCTTCAACCGCTTACTCCAATTAAGGGTCACGGGGGGTTGGAGCCTGTCCCAGCAGTCAATGGACATGAGGCGGGGTACACCCTGGACAGGACGCCAGTCTGTCACAGGGCCACATACGAGGTCTGTCCATAAAGTATAGGTCCTTTTTATTTTTTTCAAAAACTATATGGATTTCATTCATATGTTTTTACGTCAGACATGCTTGAACCCTCGTGCGCATGCGTGAGTTTTTCCACGCCTGTCGGTGACGTCATTCGCCTGTGAGCACTCCTTGTGGGAGGAGTCGTCCAGCCCCTCGTCGGAATTCCTTTGTCTGAGAAGTTGCTGAGAGACTGGCACTTTGTTTGATCAAAATTTTTTCTAAACCTGTGAGACACATCGAAGTGGACATGGTTCGAAAAATTAAGCTGGTTTTCAGCTGGTTTTTCGGGACGCAGCCGACGCGGTGCGGCGGCACAGGAAAAACACCTCCGTGTTGATAACCATTTGTAAAATCCAGGCGGCTTTTGATGGCTTTCAGTGGAGTGAGTATATGAGAAATTGTTTAACAGCTGGAGATGTTCCAACTTGTCCTTAAGGCTTCCAGCAGAGGTGTTTTTCCTGTGGCGGAGCGTCGCGGTGGCTGCGTCCCGACGCGCGGACCCGTCCGCACGTCTTTCATTAAAAAAATCTCCTTTAACAGTGGAATATCCGGATAAAATGCTGAAACCGACTTCTTCTGAAACTTCTCTGTTCTCTCACAACGTCCTGGATCAATAGAGCCTGAAATGTGGAGGTTTTCAGCTTGAAACAGGCTGATGACGCCGCCTGAGAGCGCTGCGCGACGTCTCGCACTGTGGGAAGTCCTTAAAGCAACAGTGTCACCTCAAAATCTCTCATCAGCCGTTAAAATTTTCACTGAAAACCAGCTTAATTTTTCGAACCATGTCCACTTCGATGTGTCTCACAGGTTTAGAAAAAATTTTGATCAAACAAAGCGCCAGTCTCTCAGCAACTTCTCAGACAAAGGAATTCCGACGAGGGGCTGGACGACTCCTCCCACAAGGAGTGCTCACAGGCGAATGACGTCACCGACAGGCGTGGAAAAACTCACGCATGCGCACGAGGGTTCAAGCATGTCTGACGTAAAAACATATGAATGAAATCCATATAGTTTTTGAAAAAAATTAAAAGGACCTATACTTTATGGACAGCCCTTGTATAGACAAACAAACACATTCACACCTACAGACAATTTAAAGTTTCCAATCCACCTAACCTGCATGTCTTTGGATGTGGGACGAAGTCGGCGCACCCAGAGGGAACCCATGTAAACACGGGGAGAACATGAAAACACACAGAAAGGCCACAGGTGGGAATCAATCACATGACCTTCTTGCTGTAAGGCAACATTGCTAACCGCTAACCCACCATGATATTTGACATACATCTGTCTGGTACTAAAAATTTTACATGATCCTGCGCTAAGAACAGATCTGACAGATCTGACAGGATTTTCTACAATCTAGTTGACCTCCATCTGAATTAATGAATGAATTTATTTATTCAGCACACAGATGAACAACAACGAAAACTCATAAAAAGAACAACTTAAAACAGTATACCCGTGTGGCTGAAAGGGTGAAGGCAGAAGTGAAGCTTATAAATACCCTCCCCTTATACCATAAAAAATACATAATGTATACATATATAAATATATATACTCATAACAACAATAATGTCAGGTTTCAGATCTGTTTAGGTTGTGTTGTTTTTTACTGTCTGGTTTGGTTTGCCTTTGTGATCTGTCTTTCTCTTGCTCTGTCTTTCTGCTTGGCTTCTCTCTGTCCTGCTCTTTCTTTTTTGTCGCTTGGCTCTTGGTGGTGGGCGTTTCTCTCTGTCTGGCCACACCCTGGTTCTGGGAGCTTCTCCACACACCTGTTCTTGATTTGCAGTTAATCACCTGGGACCTTTATAAGCCTCACTGTTTGCCTTTGTCCCTCGCCAGATCGATGTGCCTTGTGCCTCTTTCCAGCTCAGTTCCTTGTGTTTTTTGGCCTTGCCTTGATTGCTTCATTGTGTTTTTGCTGACCTGCCCATGTACTTCGAAACACCTAAGCCTGATGATTTTGTTACTGTTGCTTCTTTTGGACTGCCTATCTGTGTACTGACCCCTGCTAATGAACCAAGTTAACGCTTTAACTCCACTGAGCTGTGTACCTGCATCCTGCATGTGTGTCCAGCCTGCTTTACCAGCCAACCCTGATAAATACCAAAGAAATGTGCACAAACAATATGCGTATAACTTAATCAATGTACTAAAATTTTAAAGCACAACCAAACAAGCAATAGTGCAAAATCTCAAGCACATTAACAAAATCAGTAAACCTAATTCTTAAAACTATAATGAGTAATTTTATTATTTTTGTAAAACCTTTTAAAGCCGACTAAGGTACAAAGTAATTTAATTTTATTCGGACAGTTATTCCAAATGTTAACAATTTTAATGGAAACACAATGACTTTTAACAGTAGTTCGGATCTTTAATTTCTCAAATAATAATGTTCCTCTCAAAGTGTAACTGGAGTCCCTCATTTTAAACAGATCCTGGACATGTAGAGGCAAAAGCTTATTTTTAACTTTCTACATATTGTGATGTAATCAACAAAATCCCAGAATTAAAAAATTTGTAAACAGGCAAATAATGAATTTGTTGGCTCACGATATGGTTTGTTACTGTTAATTCTCATAGCTTCCTTTGCAACAAAAATACTGGATTCGTAGTAGTTCTATGTGTGTTTCCCCAAACCTCAACACAATATGTCATATATGGAACAAGTAATAAATGATATAAAATGGTTCATGAATGTTGGGAGAGGAAGTCTTGTGCTTTGTGCAAAATTGCAATGGACATTAACATTTTAGATTTAACATAATTAATATGTGTTTTCCAGCTTAATTTATCATCAATTAAAAACACCAAGAAATTTTGTATAAGTTACAATTTCGATATCATGTAATAATAAATTTCTGGTCTTATTCCCAAATATGATATACTTAGTTTTACCTAGATTATTTCTATGACTGAAAGTTATGTGTTGTCAGATAAAAACAGCAGAAATAGTAAACGGTATAGTTTTGACTGTGTTGAATGCTTAGTCTCCAAAGTAATGGTCAAAAATCATCAACGTCCTTCAGATATTCCATGAGGTATTATACAAGGTACCCATGATAACTAAACATGACAGATGGTGCAAATTATTCCTTTTAAGAACCTTGTTAACTCAACCAATAACTTTCATCACTATTAACCATAATTGGAGTCACTTCAACTTTTTGTCCTTGTACTAAACTGAAATTGACATTTGCCACCATTTTTTACTATTTTTAATCACATAACTCCATAACATTCAGTCATAGATAGTCCAAACTATATCTTTTTGGGAACTTTGTGATCAGACAAATAATGTGGTATACATCACAGTATGATTGGAGTATTTTTAAATGTCTCCTGTATAATCCTTCATTGACCCTGACCTGGCTTTACCTGCCACTGTAGGATGGCTGTCATACATAAATATTAACTCGGGATATACACCTAGGAAATTATAGGTGGTAGATTTTACCATCCATTTTCAGGGTTCTGATCCAAAGCCTATAAAGGCTCCTTCTCCTCCTTCTGACAATGTGTGTGATACTATTCATCTGAGTTTTGTTCAGTACGTATTTGTTTGGCAAATATTAAATGATCGAGATCAAACAGTTCTGCATCTGGTAGGCAAAAATATGATAAAAATATGACCTTATTAATTTATCACTGTTTTGCACCCAGCAACTAACATACTGCTTCTCAGATCGCAGACTCAATAGAGAAATGGAGAGTCAACAGATCTGTGTGACTGAGCCATTGCATCTCATGCATGAGGGGAGAGAAGCCACCAAAGCTCCCTGACGTGAAGTTTTGCATTTTTACACTCATGCTGAGTTTTATTTGTTTTATTGTTATGAAATGTTTTGCTGTGTGTACATGCACAATATACATGTGTTGTGAACCTGCTTATAAAATGTGTATCTGAATATTGCACTGCATAGAAGCTTGTGCATCATAAAAAGACTTGAGGCTGTAATTGCTGCCAACGGTGCATCAACAAAGTATTGAGCAAAGGGTGTGAATACTTATGTACACGTGATTTCTTAGATTGTATATTTAATACATTTGTTAAAAAAAAACAAAAAAACTTTCGCATATTGTCATGATGGGGTGTTCTGAGTAGAATTTTGAGGAAAAAATTGAATTGACTCCATTTAGGAATGAGGCTATAAGATAACAAAATGTGGAAAAAGTGAAGCGCTGTGAATACTTTCTGGATGCACGGTATTTTGGAACACAGTAAGATTCTTAATATTAATTCAACTAATCATTTAATGGAGAAAACAGGCTGCATTCAAAACAGCAAAATGCTACAAATTTTAAGAAAATAAAGCTACAACCACATTAATTAATAATAATGAACACAGGTCTCCCGCTGGGTTTCCACATACGAGTCCCTCTGAAAAATGCCTGATAATTATGTACTTTAAATAAATAAATATTGAAATGCATGTGCATTGCAGTGTGCAATTTTCTACATATGCACTTTTTGCTTCCCTATCAAGCATTTTATCTCCTCATTAAATTAACAAATATAGGTTTGGCCATTGGAGGGCACTGCAATGCAGAATCCAACTCATTTAAGATTCAGACAGACCTGAATCACTTCCAATCAGTATTAATTGGAAATCAATGCATTTGCTGTAAAGCAGTGAAATGCTGATTAATACACATGTAAAGCTTCCTACATGTGATCTCACAGACTGAATTCTTCTTCTGAAGCTCTCTGAGCGCCATCAAAAGAAGTCTTGTTTTCACATTTGGGGCAAAAACAACATTGCTGCATTTTCCATGAGCAATCCAGAGCCAATTTGCCTCAAACCTTCATTAATATGTCCCTGTCGGTATGGTGCAGGGTAGGAATCCATCTTGCTTCATTAACCAGAAAACAGATTTAATGTGAATAGTCTCGCAACCTCCCCAAACAGGTTTTGATGAATTATAGATGGCCGGTTTGATAGATAAGGAGAGGTCAAACTGTGCGGGAAGCAGCTGTGTTGTTGTGTTGTGATGGGAGATGAAAACAGACAAAGAATGTTTTTTGTTTCCTCCATGATGTGCATGTGAATGAGCTGCAGTGTCAAGTGCAAATTAACAAACACACACAAAAAAACCCCTGAAACACCAAAATGGCCTTTCCACTAAATATTGGCGAAAAAACAAAAAACTAACAAAAAGAAGCTGAGAATTTTATGTGGTGAAAAGTCTTAAATTTATTTCACTTTTATTTGTAAATTACACAAAACACGTGGCCGGCTGAATAGCAAACCGTAACACACGCTACACAGGTGGGGAGCAATCAGACATTACAGTTACAGTGGCAGTGTCACATGACCATCTGGACAGGAACAGTGTTTTGCATATCCGCTTTTCCTCTCAAGAGCATTTTGCAAGAATAAAATATGATCAAAGTCATCTTCGTATACTTATATATTTTTATACATGCATAGTTAATTGCAAAGTTATACTTTGTAAGCTCAAATAAAGTTTGATAAAAGAGTTATATTATGCTCCTCTTAAGCATAATAACAAGTCAAGATGTGGCTTAAAAACAGATATTATGCTGCATTCACATGCGGGTAGCGTGTAGCTGATGGTAAACCAGAAGAGAGGATGATGGAAAATTCCGCCATCGACTGCTGTGAATGCAGCACCCGTGCACCAAGATGGTAAACGCCACCATGTTAGACATGTAGCTTCAAACAAGATTACTATATACCTTTAATGATCAGCCACAGATACTGCTTTTTTTTTTTTTTTTTTTGCAGACACAATCAGTTTTACATCAGGTAAATTGGAATTGTTTGTGTTATTTTCAAGAAATGAAGCATCAGCCTCAGAAAAAGTTGACTTTCTGAGCATCCATCTAAGCCACAGCATCTTATTATACTATACCATTGTGCAAAATACAAATACTCTGTATCTTTCAATTTAACAAATTGTCCATTTTTTAACACAGAAAAATGACAATGTATCAACATTTACCATCTGCTACAGCTGGCAACAATAATTCTGCTACAACAACTGTTATGACAGATTTTTTTCAGGCAACATGTGAATGCAGCATTCACCTCCATTGTCACATTCACGGATGTGCATCCCAGAAGCTCAAGGCTTGAAGCATTGTCCTTTTCTTGGAAAACCTTAGAGGGTCTTGGATGGGGTCCATGGTGAACTAGGATTCCACCACTGTACCACAGTCTTGTTTTAACTGTGGCTGACTTTTCCAAAAATAATTTCCCCTTGCAACATTTTATCACACATTTACCCTTACAATTCCATGGAGCCCTGATGTTGTCGTACATGCCGTAACATCACCGGGAGGATTTCCTAAAGCACCACAGCTATGCTAAAGTTTAATACGGGTGCGATACTGTTGCTTTTGTACACATTGCAATGTGCTGCATTTCTTGGTTTTGCTTCAGAAGCAGCTTTGTTGATGTCTCCACACAAGTTCTCAATTGGATTTAGGTCCGGGGATTGGGCAGGCCACTCTAAAACATTAATTTTGGTTGGTTTGGAACCAAGATTTTGCTCATTTACTAGTGTGCTTGAGGTCATCGTCTTGTTGAAACACCCATTTCAAGGGCATGTCCTCTTCAGCATAAGGCAACATGACCTCTTCAAGTATTTTGACATATCCAAACTGATCCATGATACCTGGTATGCGATATATAGGCCCAACACCATAGTAGGAGAAACATGCCCATATCATGATGCTTGCACCACCATGCTTCACTGTCTTCACTGTGAACTGTGGCTTGAATTCAGAGTTTGGGGGTCGTCTCACAAACTGTCTGCGGCCCTTGGACCCAAAAGGAACAATTTTACTCTCATCAGTCCACAAAATATTCTTCCATTTCTCTTTAGGCCAGTTGTTGGCAAATTGTAACCTCTTCAGCACATGTCTTTTATTTAACAGAGGGACTTTGTGGGGAATTCTTGCAAATAAATTAGCTTCACACAGGCATTTTCTAAATGTCACAGCACTTACAGGTAACTCCAGACTGTCTTTGATCATCCTGGAGCTGATCAGTGGGTGAGCCTTTGCCATTCTGGTTATTCTTCTATCCATTTTGGTGGTTGTTTTCCATTTTCTTCCACGCGTCTCTGGTTTTTTTTGTCCATTTTAAAGCATTGGAGATCATTGTAGATGAACAGCCTAAAATTTTTTGCACCTGCGTATAAGTTTTCCCCTCTCCAATCAACTTTTTAATCAAACTACGCTGTTCTTCTGAACAATGCCTTGAATGTCCCATTTTCCTCAGGCTGTCAAAGAGAAAAGCATGTTCAATAGGTGCTGGCTTCATCCTTAAATAGGGGACACCTGATTCACACCTGTTTGTTCCACAAAATTGACGAACTCACTGACTGAATGCCACACTACTATTATTGTGAACACCCCCTTTTCTACTTTTTTGTTTTACTAATAGCCCAATTTCATAGCCTTAAGAGTGTGCATATCATGAATGCTTGGTCTTGTTGGATTTGTGAGAATCTACTGAATCTACTGGTACCTTGTTTCCCATGTAACAATAAGAAATATACTCAAAACCTGGATTAATCTTTTTAGTCACATAGCACTACTATTATTCTGAACACTACTGTACATTCATGTGCAAAAAAGACCATCACATATCATTTTGACAGTTGTAGACTGTGAGCTTCCGGGCTGTATATCTGTAAAGATGTAGAATGGGTTTGAAGGTTTGATGACACAAACACATCACAGAAAGTGAGGTGATGCATCCTACAATATTACTAGTTTTAGGTCTCAACATATGTGGTGCCATTTGTAAAATCAGAGGTGTTAATTTAAACATTTTTTTTTTTTTACGTAGCACACTTTTCAGGGTTTTAAATAGAAATTAAATGTTAAATAGAAATAAAATAATTGTTAAATAGAAATATATGTATTACATATAAATGTTAGGAATACATATATTTAATACCTGTGAATATAGTTCTTAAATATAAATGTTAAATATATAAATAAATGTCAATATATTCTTAAATCTAAATACTAAATATAAATGTTCAAGTTAAGTGTTCAGAAAAATATGGAAATTACCCTCACCCCCCTGTGCATAAAAAGAGGTGGTG
This sequence comes from Thalassophryne amazonica, assembly GCF_902500255.1. Classification (NCBI taxonomy): domain Eukaryota; kingdom Metazoa; phylum Chordata; class Actinopteri; order Batrachoidiformes; family Batrachoididae; genus Thalassophryne; species Thalassophryne amazonica. The sequence continues at coordinate 69,863,186 of NC_047113.1, forward strand.
ACACGTGAGGGACATTGCCATGGTCACTGGGAACTTAATCAAGTGGATAGTTATTGTCAGTGCTTGTGCTACACTGCAGGGCACTGGAACAGCTACAGAAACATCAACTGCAAAACATTCCACATCAGTATTTGTAAGCAAAGGAACTTTACAAAAGGAACAGATCTCATAGCTAGCATTAAAAAAACATATTTCTCACAGACAGCGACAATGTAAGTCAGCGGTCACCACCTTTTTTAATGGAAAGAAGTCACAGGAACTGTGGGTAATTTACATACTTTTCTGAACATTTTACATGAAAATTTGCTTTTCCTGTTTTTCACATTGTACAATTAACATTTTTGTTTCAAAGACAGTTAAATTTAATAAATATATTTAGATTTAACTATGAGATTTAACATTTATATTTACATTTATGTTTAATTTATATTTCAATCTAAAAAAAATTATGCCACATAAAAAAAAATCTAAGAAAATTGTGCTGAATAAGAGACAAAACAGTAAAAAAAAAAAAAATAATAATAATAAAAAAAATACACCTGTGATTTTACAAACAGTGCTCCAAGTCTACACTGTAAATTTTGTAGTGTTAAATGAACAGTGTAGCGAGTACATATTTGACACGATTTGGGAAGAGTGTAAGAGGGTAAAGAATCTTTTTCCTTTTTTCTATCTCCCAAACATCACACGGGAATAAGACAGTGAGTGTGTTTTACAGAGCAACACCCTGGAAGTTCATATATGGGTGCCTACTCATTGGAGGCATTTGATGCCTAAATTTAGCTTAAACTGTGATATTGTCAGCATGCAGCATGACAGAACTGTTTGATTTTGAGGACTTACTTCATGAATATATATATATATATATATATATATATATATATATATATATATATTGCATCACTTTAACACTTAAATCTTGCAGGCAAGCAGACTGTCAGCAAAGGACAAAACAAATAAATAGCTATTTACAATTGCTCTTTTACACATATGTGTGGTTTATGCTCTTTCTTCCACATAATTTAATCCGGTGTCGGCCTCTCAAGTACCATTATCAATAAATAAATCATTTCAGTGCAAGATACTGTATATTCATTTTAAGTAAGTAAAGTTATAGTAATTTTTTCACACTTGGACAACACAAATGATTGTTAGGTATTTGAAAAGATAAATACAATAATAATAACAATAATAATAATAACAATAATACACAGTATTTCTGCTTTTATCATAGCAATTATTTTGTACGGAACATCTTGAACGTTACTGTGATTAATCAATACTTTATGTGAGGGGAGGGCAGGGTTCATGATAAGAGATCATGTGAAGATAATCACAAGTATATGGACCAGTAAATCACATTGAAAAAGAGGAAGGAGAAAGGAAAGAGGGCTCGGGAGTACAGGTCGATTCTTTTTGCAGCTGAGGGGATGACCGGTTTGGGAGGAGGCGGTTTCTTGTTGTTCTTGGCCTGGGATTTGCCAAGACCACAGCCTGTATCGATGGGCTTTCCATAGCAGTCGAAGTTCGACAGCTCAAAGTCCCGTGGGAGCGAGCCCACGATGCTGAAATCGTTGGTCCGCAGGTCCGACTTGGAGGTGCACACCTTTTTACAGCGCGTCTCAGCGACCTGAGCGGAACACAAACCACATGAGGCAAATCTCATTTACAGCATTGCAATTTAAAATTCAGTTATTATAAAAAGAAGCCACAAGACTTATTATCTCTGGTTGTCCATGCATTTTTGTGCTTCTGAGCTCAACAGCATGTGCTTTCTTTTTAAGAATTATTACTTGTCTGGTGCACTAAAGCCACCATTTTTCAGAATGCAATTTGGCACAAAGAGGTGTTTTAGAAGTTGCAGATGAACTACAATTATTTTTAATTTATCCTGAAGTTTTGGCAGAATTCACGGTGATAAATCTAAATTATTTTAAGTGGAACAAAAAAATGGAGCTAAATTTAGATTTATATGACATTTTTTTGATATTAGAGATGCAGAGAAGATGCTTATACAAAACAAATTGTTAAAGGAGGCATTTTAATGACATGAGAATCTGTTTTATGAGCCCCACCCACGAAGATTTGCAGGGTGAACAAGATCTAATCAGACTTACACACCAAAGTCATTACCCTCAGTAAAGAGTCATTATTTTGATTAGAACAAGAAAACCCATTAAACCAGAATGAAATTTAATCCCGTCAAGTAAATTTACAGTTAAATTAATTAAATTTGAACATATAATTGAAAGTCCCCTAAACTATACTGCAAACCTGATGTGTGTGTACCTTTTTAAAACAAAAGTTACAGAAGTGATTATTTTGCTTAAAACAGTCATACAATTCAACATTGGTGTTTAAGATGTGGTTCCTTTGGGATTGAGGAGCATACATTCAACAATTTTTCAATAAACATTGATGTAACAAGCATATAAAACAAACATTGCTATTATGTCATGATTATGATCAATTCCAAAGACAACATAATTTCATGAAAGTCCCTTTGAAAAACACATCATTAGCATCTCATTACTCATTAAATGGGAATTGTTGAAAATTTACTCTTAAAGCCAGTTCATCATTACTGATATTTAAAACTCAATTGTGTTAAAAAAAAAAAAAAAAAGGATATCGAATCAAAGCCTGAAAATGGGTGTAATCTGTGGTGAGCAATTGGGAAAGTTTCAAACATGTTTGAAAAGTTCATGATGTTGGGACACATCGAAATCCACAAAAAGTGAATAATTACATTTGTGGAGATAGGGGGCAATATTTAACAAAGGTCAGGGCATGTGCGTATTTGAAGAAAATGGAGAGTCATAACTAAAACATGTCTCGCTCCACTTCAACATACCGGAGCCGTATTGGACCCACTCATACCATGCAGCATTTACTTTAATTTTACAGATGGCTTTATGTTTTATTTCATTGTGCATCCTGAAATAAAACAATTCTGCTTGACTGTGGATTTGGCTGTTCAGTTATTTTGATGCTAGGCTATGATTGAAGCTAAAATTAAAATACAATGCAGATTGTTTTCAATTTTGAAGTGAGTGGCGAGCAATTTCATTGTAGCAAGGTGAAAACTGACTGGAGCGGTGGGGTGGGGGGGCATTCATGAGCACAGTGGTGTGCAGTGGCTGTGTGCGGGGACAGACACACCTCCATGAAGTGCACAGAATGATCCACACCATTTTGCTCATCACTCTGGAAAAAGTATAACTATTATACATGTGTACGATATGTGTGAAAAAAGTAGGTTGGTACACCATGCAGTGACAGGAATCTAACGTTCTCTGAGCACAAGCCTCCAGATTCGCCATTGTAACATAAATCTATATCATAAATCCAATGAAAAGCATGACATGCACTTCAACAGAAGACAATTTTGAGGTGTTAAGAGGTACCTTTTCTCTTTATGGAAAAGTGTGGTAATGATCACAGACATTTTATGGGAAAGTTTGGTAATAACTATTGGTGTACGTCATAGACTGTACAGGGTACAATTGCTTGGCACAGGTGGACAAGCACTGGTGTCATGCTCTGAATAAAGAAAATACTTGAACCAACTTAACTGCATTGTGTCAATTGGTAACACCTGAATCAATTAAATTATCTGAAATTAAGTTAATAATTTAGATTAGCATATGTGTTAATCTAATTAGTGTTACCAACTGAAACAATTCAGTTAAGCTGGTTCTTTTTTCAGTGTGAGACTTGTCCGTACTCAAGAGCAGTCAGCAATAATAGTAGGAATTTCTTCTTTTTTGAATTGGAATTTAAAAATCAAAGCATGTGGATTGGGATCACAAGCAGTAATAACCCTGTCAAAGTGATTTTATTTTAGAGGACAAACACACACACACACACACACAAACAGAACAAATCAAAAATGAGTACTGACATGTAAGGTGCTGACATGAAGCGGCGTCCCTCCAGTCCCATTGACCGTGTTGTTCCGTGTAGCAGGAGATTTCCCCACCGCTTTCTCCTTGGAAGCCATCTTGGTCTTCTCTGCCTCGATGCACTTCGGGCTGTTGAGCATCACCTGAACCACGGCGTACTCCACCAATGACGCAAAACCAAACAGCAGGCAAGCAATGAGCCAGATGTCGATGGCCTTGACGTAGGACACTTTGGGCAGCTCCGAAGCCAACGATGTGCACTCAGAGGACAGAGAAAGCACCGAGAGGATGCCTGCAGAAAGACAAAAGTCATGTTATCAGGCAAGAAAGGAAGTGCATGGTAAAGTCACTTACAGTTTCTAACATTAAGGGCTTTATCTTGAAACTCTATGGCACATGGTGTGATATGAAAAGTGCAGTTGCATTTGGGGTGCAGGCAGAATCCAAGCACATAGTTTTTATACAACATGAAATCTGAGCACAAATGAGTGTGCAGGCTGCAAAGGAGTTGAATAAAGTCACCTAATTAATTATGGGATTGTTGTGGCCACAACATGATAAAAAAACAAACAAACAAACAGTATCATATGTCATTCCTTCTGAGACAGAGTATTCCATGTGTGCAACTACTATTAAAGTGAGTGGAAGTGACCAATCAGTATAAAGCTATCAGTGGGCAGCAGCCACCAAAACTCCCTGAGGTGAAGCAATTAAGCAGTTAGGGACTTCTGTTTTTCCATGAGTATTTACAGTTATTTGATTTCATGGATGTTTTCAATTCAATTATGCTTTGTATACTGCACAACCAAGGTGTACATGTATCATGAACTCAGGTGCATCTGAGGCCCCATTTAACCATGGTATTAATGCTTTCAGATTGTATGCAGATATAATTTTATTCTCATCACATTTAAACCTGGTGTTAATGTCATGTTTTTGTTTTTAAATATATGGAAAGGGCTTGAACTGCAAAAATTTACACATGTACACCTGGCATTAATATGAATTTTGGGTCATCAGAATGGAGTCATATAGAGTGTTACTGAATAAAAGCAGCTACGTGAATCAATATTCATCTTCAGCATTCCAGCTGTTAAGAATTTTTTCTTATCCATCATCAATGGCTGCCATCTTTGTGTGTGTGTGTGTGGGGGGGGGGGGGGGGGGGGGGGGGGGGGGGGGGTATATCAGATTTCAATGTGATGAATGAAGACACATTAAAACACAGAGGTGTACAAAAGTGAACTAGTCCTTTAAGTCTTAAATCATTCCAGAAAGCAATATACTACTGCTGCTTATTTCAAAAGCAGTTTGGTGTTTTGCTTGAAAGATCATTATTATCTGATTTATCCAAAAATTCATGGAACTAAATGATGAAAAATTCAAGAATATGTCTTTAAAAACAGCAAATCTGTATACTGACTGCTGTCTGTTCCATATTCTTTATCCACATTCTACACATTTTTTGGTTTGGGTTGAGAAATTTGTGGTTTAATTGTTGCTCAAGGATCTGTAAGTAAGGACTCAACTCTACCAAGTCAGGTGCTCCTGAAACTCCTAAAACCTGATCCTTGTGACACCCTTAAAAAAAAAAAAAACATGAAATGATTTCAAATCGCAAATTTTCAGCAAAACACAAAAAGACAACGAGCTGCACTTTCACAGTTGTGTGTGTGCACATGATCACCTGTTCACATAAAAACACAGCAACAAATAAGACACATTTTGCACCTGGGGGTGGATTGACCTGCTGCGAACCCATTTAGACAGAAGTCAGAGGAGGCTTCCACAAGGGGTTGGTGGAGTGATGATGGGATGAAAGTGGTGATAAACAACTGCAGTGAAGGTGGAGAAAAGGAATCAGTGGGTAAGAGCAGGTGAGGGATAACAATGGATTATTACATCCATGCAGCCATGCATCGACAAAGGTGTGACACAGGAAATGAGGCGGACATCACAACGCGGCTGAATTATGGTGGACAATAAAGGAAGAGGAGACAAATTCCAGCACATGACTTTAACTGAATGACTGCAGGAGGAACATGATGGTTCATGGTGTCTTTGGAGTGACAACACCAAAGATTTACTTACTATTTCTGGTGATATAGTTCATTACCCAATTATTTTATTTAATACTAAATTGCATCTTATTACTTTAACTGTTTTATAGTTGAGAAAATTACATTTTGCTGTTTCTATTTGCTTTTCATTGCTACTCATTACTTTCCAAAACACCTTGTGAGGGGCTCTTGGCAAAATGCTGTATAAATCTTTATAATAATAATAATAATAATAATAATAATAATTGCACATATTTAATTAGTAGTGTTTATTCCATATTAGTTTTTTAATATGTAGACTAAAAACACGCATAACTCAAAAAGTTTTGATCCATTTTCATGAAAACTTCATGAAATGACTTCAGGGTCAACAGGCACAAAGTGATTTGATTTTGAGAGAAATTGGTTAAAAGCCATATTTTGCCCCGGTGCTGATACTATATAGAGGATATTTAGAAAATCATACAGATACACCTATGGATACTATTAAACATTAGCATGATGTCATATATCATCCTTCCATTGGCTATATGACTAATGTCCTTGGGTGACATTTAAGTATATTTTAATCAATTTAAAGAATTGATTATAGATACGAACATGTGTGGTTATTATTAAACACTAATATAAGTCATATATTAACTTTGTCGCTACATTTAGGAATTTGTCATTTATGGCATGAAAATGCATATGTATATAATGCCATCCTTTATAGTGTCAACATGAGTTATGATGTTATAAAGGAACTGACAAGTGGCACGTCAATGATTTGCCATGCATGGAAATGATTGAGATAGTTTTTGGTTTGCTCAAACATGTCCTCACTGGATTTTCAGGCCATGCTGTCAGTCTGGCTGAATACCCTGGAATAGAATGTTTCTGTACAAGAAAATAAAAAAGTCTTAACAGAGTAAAAAAAAATAATTATACCTAAAGGAACCCTGGCAGCACTGGCATCAGGATTGATCCAAAAGGAAAGCCAGGACAGGACGACAATCAGCAGAGTGGGAGCATAAACACCCATCATGTAGAAGCCAACCTGTCGCCTGAGGGTGAAGATCACTTCAACACAGGTGTAGTAACCTGTATTAGAAAGGACAAATATCAAAATGACACACTGAGAAATACACTTTACCTTGAAATGAAATAAAAAGCAGGTATCACACAGGGTGATTCCTCTAAAATAGTGGTTGTCAAACCTGGTCCACAGGTACCACCTCACCTACACGTGCTCCATCTCTCTCTGCTCTGCCACAAACTGATTTGCTCATTCAGACACCCAAAGGTGTAGGTTAGGTGATACCTGAGGACCAGGTTTAAGAACCACTCCTCGAAAGCAGCATCTCCTGGAGATCACGCAGCCTCCTTAGATGCTCTCCTCACAACTAATTCACGCAAAACTCAATATAATCAACCAATAAGACTGGGCAGACTCCAGACTTGGCCAGGTGAAGACACAGCAGAGAGAGAGAGACAGAGAGAGAGAGAGAGAGAGAGAGAGAGAGAGGAGAGAGAGAGAGAGAGAGAATGTGCAGGTCAGGTGATCTGCAAGAGCAGTGTTGGAGATCACTGGTCTTAAGCATGAAGCCCCATAGAGTAAGTGCTTCAGAAAATGTGAATACCTGCCTGAAATAGCTGCCTAAATGAAACCAAAGGTAACAGTTTGTTCTAGTCATCTTGTGTGGTCATCTTGGCCAGCTGAAATTCATGTGAGACTGGAGAATTATCCTTGTAATTTGACACAGCAGATAAAAGAAAGTCTCTCTGAGCATGGAGCTGTTCCCCAAAGTTAATTTACAGTGGAGAGAAATTGCAAAAGTACTAAGATCATTTCAAGGGACAAGTGTAATTTAGGGCTAATAATTAGTTAAAAATAATATTAAAAAAAGATGTTGCCATGATTCAATTCAATTTTTTTATATATAGCGCCAAATCACAACAAACAGTTGCCCCAAGGCGCTTTATATTGTAAGGCAAGGCCATACAATAATTATGTAAAACCCCAACGGTCAAAACGACCCCCTGTGAGCAAGCACTTGGCTACAGTGGGAAGGAAAAACTCCCTTTTAACAGGAAGAAACCTCCAGCAGAACCAGGCTCAGGGAGGGGCAGTCTTCTGCTGGGACTGGTTGGGGCTGAGGGAGAGAACCAGGAAAAAGACATGCTGTGGGGGGGAGCAGAGATCAATCACTAATGATTAAATGCAGAGTGGTGCATACAGAGCAAAAAGAGAAAGAAACAGTGCATCATGGGAACCCCCCAGCAGTCTACGTCTATAGCAGCATAACTAAGGGATGGTTCAGGGTCACCTGATCCAGCCCTAACTATAAGCTTTAGCAAAAAGGAAAGTTTTAAGCCTAATCTTAAAAGTAGAGAGGGTGTCTGTCTCCCTGATCTGAATTGGGAGCTGGTTCCAGAGGAGAGGAGCCTGAAAGCTGAAGGCTCTGCCTCCCATTCTACTCTTACAAACCCTAGGAACTACAAGTAAGCCTGCAGTCTGAGAGCGAAGCGCTCTATTGGGGTGATATGGTACTATGAGGTCCCTAAGATAAGATGGGACCTGATTATTCAAAACCTTATAAGTAAGAAGAAGAATTTTAAATTCTATTCTAGAATTAACAGAAAGCCAATGAAGAGAGGCCAATATGGGTGAAATATGCTCTCTCCTTCTAGTCCCCGTTAGTACTCTAGCTGCAGCATTTTGAATTAACTGAAGGCGTTTTAGGGAACTTTTAGGACAACCTGATAATAATGAATTACAATAGTCCAGCCTAGAGGAAATAAATGCATGAATTAGTTTTTCAGCATCACTCTGAGACAAGACCTCAGAGTGATGCTGGTGATGATGTCAACAGGTGATGGTTGTCACAATTTGGTTAAAAGCAGTAGCCATGAAAGGCTGAGTCTTTGAAAAAGGGTGATGAGAAGGAGAAGGAGAAGAAGAAGGAAAAGAAGAAGAAGGAAGAAGAAGAAGAAGACAGAAAAGAAGAAGGAAAAGAAGAAGAAGAAGGAACAGAATAAGAAGAAGGGAAAAAGGAACAAAACAGAAGGAAAAGAAAAAGGAAAGAAAAAGAAGGAAAATAAAGAAGAGGAAAAGAAAGAGGAAAAGAAGGCAAAAAAGGAAGAAGTGTATTTCTATAGTGCTTTTCCATCTAGTAAATGCTCAAAGTGCTTTTAACCAATCAGAAATGCACTTTATCTTTCCTTCCCTGTAAACTGGACTGTGCTAGGCGGATTGCGTTGTGGTATTGAGGAAGCAGACACAATTTAAAGGATTAGAGCCAGCCGGTCAGAGTGTACAGCAGCCACCAAAGCTCCCTGAGGGGAAGTCGACAGCAAGGTGATATTTATTTTGATTTTATTTTGCTTTCAGTTCACTTTTATCAAATATTTATTGATTATAATGCTGCCTGTCTTTGTGACAGTGACAGATATATAAGAGACTTTTTCCTCCCTCCTCTAATTCTGTTTTTTCTTTGCCTACAATGGTCATAAATCAGTGTCATATTAATAATACACCATTGCAGGTGGTTGACAATGATATGTGCAGGCAGTGTGTATGTGCATTGTGAAGTAGCTCGTGTAAGGCAGATCTGACTGTTGCACCTTTTACACAGCAGGTTTGCTTCCATCAGTGTGTCAAAACAATCATACTGTGAAATTTCAAATTGATCCAATCGTCTTTCTGAACATGTGGGGAACTGATCAGTGGGGTTGGGCGTCTACCGCCTCGTGTTTATATGGACCAGGCCCATGTTCCTTCAGCAGAGCATAATTGTGCTCTTTGAGGCACACTGTGATGTCAGGATGGATGGGCTGAAATCATGTTTATCTGGCCTCAGAGTCTTGGTGTGAGTTTCATACAGCGTATAAGGCCACCTGTGTAGCAGAGCAAAATTAAATGAGTTATACACAGAGGTGATCTTTGTGTCTAGACAAGTCTCCATGGCAACCCGTTAAAAGACTGACTCAGTGCCAGCAGTGTGCCTCCTAAATGAGAGGGCGCACCGAGGAATCAGCGCTGCTGGTTGACAGATTTTCATTTCATTGTGAGTACTGCTTCGAAACTACATTTGTCCAGTTTTATGTGAGGCCTCTAATTGGGATTTGGGCAGTTGTGGGTCGTGCATCATACGGCAAATACGTCTGTGTCAAGGACATCGCCTAGAGTTTGATGTTCGCTTACAAAAGCGTGATTTGTACTTCACGCAGACACAGATGATTTTTGCTCTAAACCCACATGTTCATAGTTCTTGTATTCATTCATGATGAACGCACCAAAATACCCATCATGTTAATTGTCACGATCCAAAGGTCTTGTGTAAATGGTCACCTGTAACATGTAGGATCCTATCTTACAGCCAGCATACATGGTTATGGGGGCTAATTGAGGAGGTGGAGAAGGGTGGAGGGGTCTGACCTCCATTAATTAAGACTTGGCCCCGCCCACAAAGAGGTAAAAACAACAGTTTGGGTGATGGTGGTGGTGGTGATGGGGTGTCAAAATACTTATATATCCTTCTTACTTGAAGTTGCATTGCAATATGTTTCCCATGTTCATGTTTGGGAGAATATGGACACCTGTAAAGTGGACCGTACCTTCTTTGAACCTTAGCCAAACGTCTCATCTGTCTGCCTTTGCTCCCATCATCACAATGGCTCATTTAAATGTATGGCCCAGCAGAGGTGGAAAACCCCGGCTTCATCTACCCACTAAACTGGCTGATTCTAATTAGTTTAACTCTTCGTGAGCAATATATGGTGGGACTTTTACCCACTGAAGATGTGGTTCAAACCAAAGGACACTGTAGAAGGTTAACGTGCATAAGTTGTTACTGACACACTTACTTATTTTCATAGAGTCAGAATTAGATTGTGTCACTTGTTTATGGATGAATGCTAGCATGAGCTAGTGTCTAACTTTTGCTTTAGGTAACATGTTTAACTAATGTTAGGTAGGCAACACTAACATTTGCTTTTCCCAATTGTCCCAAATGCCCCCCAGTGTCATTCCATAATTCACACTCTGGCAATGCAGTTGTCATTTTCATATGCACTGACCACGATGTTTAAATCACAAATGTACCTATGAGCGTGTTGGTCTTAACATAATGTGTGGTCATCACAGTACTGGCGCTTTATAGTCAGCAGAAAGTGATTGTGGCACAGCTCACCAAAAAACAGGTGTAAAGTCAAACAAACTGTTTTCTGCTATTCATATATTATATAAATAATATTCAGTCTGTGTTTAAGTGTATCTCAATCATGCGGGTTCACATCACGCCTGCACTCTGCTTATACACACAGCAGTGAACATTAGCGCTCATATTAACCAAATAACGACTGGTAAACTGTCAAAATGACTTAAGCAGTGGGCCACCCCTCTGAGTCTGGTCTGCTTGAGGTTTCTTCCTCATTATCATCAGAGGGAGTTTTTCCTTACCATTGTGTCAAACTGATTCCAGAAAGGGCCAAGAGGGTGCAGGTTTTCTTTGTAACCACCCACTGCACCAGGTGATTTCACTGATTAACATCACTTTGAGCAGATGGAATCAGTTAATCAGTGAAATCACCTGTTGCAGTGGGTGGTTACAAAGAAAACCTGCACCCTCTCGGCCCTTTCTGGAATCAGTTTGACACCTATTGGTAAGGTTAGACCTTACTTGTGTGAAGCACCTTGAGGCAGCTTTGTTGTGATTGGTGCTATATAATCTAAATAAATTGAAATTGAATTAAATTGAACTGAAACTGGTACTCCAGTTATAGCTCTATTGTTTGGGTTTGGGTTAGATTAGGTACGGGGGAAGGTGTGGAGTGTGATGGCCCACTTTGTGATTGGCTTGGATCACCAGCCTTCTTTTATTTATCTTTTTGTTGCACTTTTCTTTGATTTTCCAGCCAAATTGGTTGTAGTGGACTTAAATATGTTGCCATTTCCATCTGACCTGTTATCTGTTTATGGAGGTTATAACAGATATAACTGGTTTGTTCACTGGTTATCTTGAGATAATTGATCTCAACCCTGTAATACACTGTTAAACTTCAGAAATAAGGTTCCTGGTGTTTTGCTTTTGGAGTTGTGGCTCCAGTTGTCAATTTAATGTTGTAAATCTCAGCAGCAAACAATTATGTGTTGTGTTGTTTTGTTTTCTCTTTCCCAAGATGCCACAAGAAACCAAATCAACAAGACTAATGATGTAAAATTCTTGACAAAATACCCATTAATCAGGCGATGAAAGGGAACATAAACATGTCTCATAGGTCTGCTCTATGTTTAATCAAGAACTGCCTGATCTTACATAGATCAAAATGATTCTCAACTCAGAATAATTAATAAATGGATGAGAGTAAAGATGAACCTTACTGGTTTAAAATAACACTCTAAAAAAACTGAAAATGTTGCATCTAGTCACTAGTATTTGGTGATTGATACTGAATTCTAGCAGTAAGCTGATAGTGATTTCTCTATCATGCCTAAGGTGTATTCGTTAACTCCCTTTTTAAAATGTGAGTATTCTGAGGAGTCTGTACCTGTTCCTGCGTAGTATTTGGTGCAGTTGCCATAATCAATATCTTCCTGTCTGATGTCAAACTGTGGCAAAGCGATAGCTTCCATTTGCACGGGGTCTCCTGTCTGCCACATGAACTGCAAATCATCTGTTGTGTACCCAACTGCACAAAAACAGAAAGAGGAGCAAGAGCGTTCAAATTCAATACTTCATCTCTGGCTGATGCTGCGCTTTAGGTTCAAGCTTTTATACCACCCAGAACTGAATGTTGCAAGTTTTTATTTTCTAACCTCCCACTAAAAATCATTGGAAGTCTTCAGGTGGTTCAGGAAGCTGCTCCAATTTTGATTGGAACAAATAAATTTGATCATATTATGCTGGTGTTGGCTTCTTTACACAATGGTACAAGATTGCTATTAACTAGAGGCAGAACAACACATTGCATATGGTGATAATCATATCGCCAACCCAGTCTCGTGCATTTTTTTTGTGCTCTCGTCACAATCATTTATATAGAAGCATTCCAATATAAAGTCAATGGGGTCATAAATAACACCACTCGGTTTTATTAGTCGCTGAAATAGCTTTGTTGCTTGAGGTTTAAGACGAGTCTTAAAACCCTATTTGTTTTGTATTGCCTATCATTAGCTTTATGGTTTTTACCTTCTTTTTCCTTTTACAAAATTGTTTTTATGTTTCTCATTGCTTTTACTGTTCTGGAATTTATTATTATTTATGCTAATGGCTCTAATCCACAGAGTGCAGTTCCTTCCCATTTAATCCCGATTGGCAAATTGGCGCACGTTTTGAAGCATCATAGTAAGTTTTGATCCTTCTTTGTCAGTCTTGAAAAAAGTTGGTATACGAGGTCTATTAGAAAAGTATCCGACCTTATTATTTTTTTCAAAAAACATATGGATTTGAATCACGTGTGATTGCGTCAGCCAAGCTTGAACCTTCGTGCGCATGCGTGAGTTTTTTCACGCCTGTCGGTTGCGTCATTCGCCTGTGAGCAGGCTTTGAGTGAGGAGTGGTCCACCACTCTCGTCGTTTTTTTCATTGTTTAGGAATGGCTTAGAGACTGCCGCTTTGCTTGATCAAAATTTTTTCAGAAACTGTGAGGCACATCCAAGTGGACACCATTCGAGAAATTCAGATGGTTTTTGGTGAAGATTTTATGGGCTTCAAAGAGATTACGGAGTGTTACTGTCGCTTTAAGGAAGGCCCAGAGCAACTGGTGGTGCGCCGCGCTCCGAAGCCGCCATTGACAGGCTGAGCGACCATTTCATTTCTAAACAGATGGCTGTATGGATCCGTGACCATTGTGTGCAATTTCTCTGGTTATCACAAGAGCTGGACATCAAACATTTTCCGGCAGATTTCACTTTTAACAAGAGATTTTGTCATGGAAAGCCGAGCGGAGGCTTCGCGCCTCAGGATGGATTCGCTACTGGAACGAGACAAAACCACCTCCGTTTTGGTCTCACAGGACAGCTTTGAGATGGCGTTCAGACAGCTGTCGGTGGTTTTTCCATCGAGTGATTATCCGAGAAATTGTGGATGTGCCTGGACATGCCAGAACATGTCCTGTGAGGCTTCATCACGGCATTGCTTTGCGCCATGCGGCACCGAAGGTTCAAGCTTGGCTGACACAATCACAAGTGATTCAAATCCATATGGTTTTTGAAAAAAATAATAAGGTCGCATACTTTTCTAATAGACCTCGTATGTAGCACTTACAGCCGTCATCGGCACCAGATTTGAATTCGTGATCCAATTTTTAAACTGTTCAAAAATTTTATCACGAACTGATAGTATGCGATAACTTTGGGGTATTCATAGTCTTAACAGCTTCAATCATGTACAAAACTTCTCTAAACGGGGTATTCAAAGTGACTAGGACCTGAAACTTGTTTCATCGTGCTCTATTGAGGTAAAAATTTGAAGCCAAAGCAGCTCTTGTAAGCAGCGCTTGTTTTTGTTCAAAGTTGAACAGCTCGATCATGTCTAGTCGATGAAGCAGCTGCTTTCTTTTGATTTCGATACACTTTATAAGCCACCCTGTTAGTAGGCAAACCGGATTAAGCTGTTTCATCCCCTTTTATACCCCCGTCACACATAGACAGAATCACAAAGAATGGCGTCAGAATGACAAATCGGTGCACATCTGAAAAGTGTCGGATTTCAGTTCCAAAACATTCTGTGGCTGTCAGAATGAAATCGAAAGAAAGCAGCTGCTCCCTCGACCAGATCAGCCATCTGCGGAAGTCCACACAGTTGGTTAAAATCGGCCGGCGCCCACAAGTGTGATGCACATGTTCAAAACTCTCTGGGCGCCATCGAGGTGGGACACCTATCCGATGGCGGTTCATGTGCAATCTGAGGACCATCTGACCACAATTTACATATTCTGATGGTGGTAAAACAGGATCCGAAATGGTTTGAGCGCATACGAGGGATCTCGAGATGGATCTAGCACTGCAAGGCCTGCTGGTATGACCTGCACACGGCACGTATAATAATGTCCACCCCCGGACCACAAAGGAACTGTTGAAATGTATGTGGCATGCTTCATCATGATAATAATTATGAATTATTGTCATGTACATTGAATGTGAACAGTGGCTAACAAACCGAAAGCACCGTGTGCTATTGTGCGCATGCCACCGCAAATGTGAACAGGCTGTTATATCCACAATAGAGCTTACAGTACAGATATCTGTCCATTCCTTCCCATGGGCATTGTCTCCATCATAACTGTATATAACACAGGGAGCTGCGCCTCTTCTTGGTGCATAGTAACGCGTCACTGCACGTGTCAGGCTCGGAGCTGAATGGAGATATGACTAGGGATGGGTATCGAGAACCAGTTCCTTTCGGGTATCGTTAAGAAATGATTCGATCCACCGACATCAATAACCTTTTTACTTAATGATTCCCTTATCGGTCCTTCAGAGTGGCCGTTGTTTTTGGGGGTGTTTGTCAGGAAAATTATAATTTCTCTACATTGATTATAGACCCTGCAGCGGGTCTGTAATCAATTTTTCTGCAGTGCCGCTTTGCTTTAAACCTTGAACCAATCGAAGCAGTGATTCGATCATTGCTTCACTGATTAATTTTTTTCTTTCGCTTCCCCCGCTAAAACCCTAAAGACAATATGGCTATGAGTATTATTTACTGTTTTTATGTTAACCCGACCTGTTATGGTCTTCTGAAACAGTTGATAGATGTTTTTTATAACGGGACCGATGCTAACACGTTAGCATGTCTATGGCATTTTCAATGTTAAAATTAGCATTAAGCAGTTGCAGCTGTCAAGCGTTTGTTGTTGTAAAAGAGTCAAATGTATTACAAATTGTAATATTTTTAAAATTTATTTTTGTTTATATATTAATAATAATAGCAAGCACAACAATAATAGTAATAATAACTAATCTAATGATTATATACAATTTTAGAGAAAGAGACAAAAAGAACCTGAATAAAAACACAACAGAAAATATAAAACCAACTAACAATGAACATACATAAATAAATAAATAAATACATACATATAGAAATAAATGTTTCCTGTGAACACCTAGTGACTCATACACCTCCATTTCATCCATGTCTTATTTAAGTTTAATGACAGTTTGTTTTGGTCAAACCATATTTTCAGTGTGTTAATTTCTTCAGTGATTTCTTCCAGAACTATCTGCCAAACTAGAAAACTGCTGCATCCTTGTAAGAACAGAATACTACTGCAATAAATTTGAATAAGGAAAGTTGTTTTTTTCTCACCTAAATGGATGCTGCACTCACTGCAGTTTATTGTCTGGAATAGTCCCAGATTGCATTTCAGAGCTTCTAGAATTCAAACATTTTCATGCACGTGGTGTTGGAGGGGTAATTTTGGGTTTCAGCTTTTTTTGTTTTTCACTACTTTCATCCCTGAATATGTGAAATCGTGAGTCACTTTTGTGCGAATTAAAGTTACTGACTGGGACTCCTGTCTTGTGAGAAAGAAAAGAGAATCATCCTCCGTTCTGTTCACACAGCTCCAAATGATGCGCGGCTCTCTGACGAGTCAAGTTACGATAGAATCCAGTCGGAATTAATAACTTCAAAGTGAAACACCGTTTTGTTTATTTTTATTTATGTCCAGAGATCAAGGATACAGTGACCAATTTCATATTTATTTACTTTAAGACTCACTGAAATACATAGAAAACCTGTAAAGCTTACTTTTAGTACAAAATTCACAAGAGGTATCGATAAGGGAATCAATAAGGAATTGGATCGATAAGCAGAATCGATAATGGCATCGATATTGATAAAATCTTATCAATACCCATCCCTAGATATGACATGGGACTGTTGTGCCAGGCCATTACAGCATTAATAAACATGAATTATTAAACAATCCTGGTGATCCAGGAGTGTTTTACAGTGTGGATGTGGACGTGGAGCCGTGATGCAGCCTGCAGTTAAAATCCTCTCACCCAAAATAAAAAAATAAATCCCATGTGATAATCGAACCATTGCGGTGTCCAGAGTTGTCTTGTCTGAAGTGAGCAAAAAAGTGACAGGTGGGCTGGTTAGGACACAAATGCAAGGCTCACAAACACGACTCTGGTAAAAAAAAACAAACAAAAAAAAAAAACTTTAGTGGTGTGGTAAGCAAAGGTCGGTACATGGGAAGGCAGTCCAAAAAACACAGCAGCAGTAATATAATCATCAGGCTTAAATGAGGTTGGAACAAACGGGCAGGAGGTTGAAAACACGATGAAGCAGGCAGGACTATGGAATACAAAACTGAGAGCTGGAAAGAAGGTACAGGGCTCATCAATCTGGTGAAGAAACAAAGCAGAATGAGCAGTATATATACACCCAAGTGATGAGCTGAAAATTGCGAGCAGGTGAGCGTGGAAAGCACCAGAAGGAGGGCGTGATCAAGGAGAGTGAGGGAAATGCCCACCACCCTGAGAGACAGAAAGACCCAAGCAGGAGAAGGTCCAATAACCCTCCCAATCGAGCAAATACTGAAACCCGCGACCACAATGGCAAGAGGTCAGGAGCTGGCGCACGGTCAACACCGGACCACCATCCACATACTGGCGAACAGCAGGGGAATGGCAAGAGGTCATAAAATGCTCGACTGAAGAGCTTTGATATTGCTGACATGGAAAGTGGGATGGAGCCGCATGGACCGGGATGGGGCCGAAGAACCTGGGAGCCAATTTCCTGGGTAGGCCCCTAAGAGTCAAGTGGTGCGTCGAGAGCCATACCTTCTGACCCGGGACGTAGGACAGAGCAGCAGTCCTCCTACGGTCAGCGGCCATTTTATAAGTCATCATGGAACATGACAAAATGTTCCGTGCCCGCTCCCAGGTTCGTCAGCAACAAAGAATCAGACTGAGAGCTGAGGGAACCAGGGAGTTGAGATCAACTGAGGGAAAAAGTGCAGGCTGGTGACCAAAAACTACATGAAATGGGGAAAAAACAGTGGAGGTTGAGAATAAACTGTTATGGGCAAGTTCGATTCAAGGAAGTTGTGCTGACCAGGATGCGGCGTGTCGTGACGCAAGCAACTGGAGGCCTTTTTCTAATTCTTGATTTATTTGTGCCGCCTGCCCTTTGGCCTGTGGATGGTAACCCGAGGTTAAGCTGGATGTGACCCCACCAGAAATGGGATACAAACTGTGGCCCACAGTCAGAGAGGGCAGACCGTGCAGTTTAAAGACCTGGTTTAACATGACCATGGGCGTTTCCCGAGCTGACGGTAATTTACTCGGAGGAATGAAATGAACCATCTTCAAGAGGCGATCTACCACAGTCAAAACAACAGTATGTCCCTTAGAGGACTTAAAACCGGTCACAAAATCCATCGCAATATGGGACCATGGGCAAGCTGGGACAGGTAACGGCAACAAGGGACCCGCTGGTGGACGGTAGGGGGCATATGCATAGCGCATACCTGGCAGGCAGACACATATTCTGTGACATCTTTAACCAGTCCTGGCCACCAAAATCTTAGCTGAACTATAAACAAAGTTTTCTAGATTCTGGGATGAAAGAACATCCGGCAGTCATGACACCAGCGGATCATTTCACTCCTGAGGGTAGGAGGAACAAAAGGTTTTCCCTGCGGACACCCGGCAGGGACTGGTGCATTCCCGACTGCTGATTTAATTTTGGACTCAATGTCCCAGGTTAGGGCGGACACAAAACATGAGGAGGGCAAAATCGTTCCCGGATCAATGGGCGCGTCTACCGGGTCCCCCAACTGAGATAAAGCGTCAGGTTTACCATTTTCAGTGCCCGGACGGTAGGACAGAGTAAAATTGAATCAATTGAAAAATATTGCCCATCGGGCCTGGCGGGCGTTGAGATGTTTGGCAGTGCGGAGATATTCGAGATTCTTGTGATCTGTGTAGACTATGAATGGGAATTGTGCCCCCTCCAGCCAGTACCGCCATTCCTCCAAAGCCACTTTAATCACTAACAGCTCGCAGTCACCGATGCAGTAATTACGTTCTGTCGGGGTCAGTTTTTTTTAAAAGAAGGCGCACGGATGCAGCCTGTTGCCAGAGGGATTCCTCTGGGATAGAATGGCACCCACTCAGCACGGGGGCGGGAGGTAAAGCGATTATTTAGTACTCTGAATTCCTCATCGCACTCCGGCGTCCAGACAAACGGGCGGAGGGACAAGGTGACCGTGTGAAGGGGGGTTGCAACCGTACTGAAACCACAAATAAATTTAGTAAAGAAATTAGCGAAACCCAGAAAACGTTGCACCTCCTTACGAGATGTGGGAACTGCCCACTCTTGAACTACCGCCACCTTTGCAGGATCCATCTTAATTTCCCCTGCAGAAATTACAAAGCTTAAAAAACAGACCATGGATTTATGAAATTCGTATCTCTCAGCTTTCACAAACAGCCCATTTTGCAGCAATGTCTGTAATACCTGGCGAACATGTGGAGTGTGGGTAGCCAGATCGGGGGAAAAAATAAGAATATCGTCCAAGTAAACAAAAACAAACTTATTTACGAAGTCAACCAGCACATCGTTGACCAAGTTTTGGAAAACGGTGGGCGCGTTCGTGAGTCCAACTGGCATCACAAGATATTCATAATGACCGGAGGGTGTGTTAAATGCCGTCTTCCATTCATCGCCTTGTTTAAGCCTGACCAAATGATATGCATTCCGCAGATCGAGCTTAGTAAAAACTGTGGCTCCTTCCAATAACTCAAATGTGGAGGAGATTAGAGGCAGCGGGTAACGATTTTTCATTCAGACCATGGTAATCGATGCAGGGGCGGATTGTCTTATCCTTCTTTTCAACAAAGAAGAAACCTGCCCCTGCAGGCGACAACGATGAGCAAATCAAGCCAGCTGCTAGG
This sequence comes from Thalassophryne amazonica, assembly GCF_902500255.1. Classification (NCBI taxonomy): domain Eukaryota; kingdom Metazoa; phylum Chordata; class Actinopteri; order Batrachoidiformes; family Batrachoididae; genus Thalassophryne; species Thalassophryne amazonica. The sequence continues at coordinate 69,883,048 of NC_047113.1, forward strand.
GACTCCTGAATGTACTCCTTCATAGCGGGGCGTTCCTGTGCGGATAGAGAAAAAAGGAGCTCAATGGCGCAGTCATAATCAAGATGCGGTGGTAAAGATTTTGCTTTTGCTTTGCTAAAAACAGCTGCAAGATTATAGTAACACTCGGGGACCCCAGCGAGATCCGGGTTGAAACCCTGCGAAATGCAGTCAGATTTTGGCAGACATACATTAATACATGTTGGGCTCCAAGAAATAATCTCGCCCTTAACCCAATCAAAGTTGGGCCCATGACGTTTTAGCCAGGTGTACCCCAGTATAATTGGGTGAGTCATATTATCCATTACATGGAAACGAATTGATTCAGAGTGAGAAACTAGCAATTTAACCAACTGAGTGCGGTGAGTGATTTGACCAAGAACGTGACCATCCACGGCAATAGCTCTAATTAGCACCTATTGTGCTCTAGTTAGCACCCTCCTAGAGCACAATAGGTGCTAATTAAAGCTATTGTTTAGTCACTAGCCAATAGCAGTCTGACTCTCGGTAGGAGGGTCTGGTTAGGTTTAAAACTCCAGCTTTTGTGGCTTCTGTTTATTCTTCTCTACAAGAGTCAAGACAGAAGTCAGACTACCAGAGCAAGAATTTTAGTTGAGGAAGCTTCTGCAATTTGAAGCAAAACGTCCTCACATCAAGCAACCCAGTCCAGTCGAAGATTCAAGCTTCTCTACTATGGAAACCAACTGGACAACTGAGAGCCTACACAGACACAGACCCTGGAAGAAAACATTGAGAAGAGCTGCTGGGTTCCATTCACTTTTAGCTGCAAGAATGCGGACGTCTATGGCATAGTCTGTTACCCAGCGGCTGCCCTACCTCAGCCTCTTGAGGGAGCATGCTGCCTCACGCCCTGGAGCCGTGTGCTGAAAGACTTGTTGGAGAGCAGAGGTAAATGTCGGGAGGGAAGCACAGGTGGGAGATTGTCGACCCCACTCCGCAGTTGCCAAGGCAGCCGCTTTACCGGACAGGTGAGTGATCGTATACGCAATCTTCATTCTGTCAGTTGGGAATATGGTTGACATCAGCTCAAAGTGAAGCTCACACTGCGTGATAAACAGTCTGACATCACATTTCACCAGAGAAATGTTCAGGTTGCGACAGCTGATTACAGACCACGGGGGCTGGTGCGGGAGCCAGTGCGGCTGCTAACGGTCCCGGTGGAGGTGGGCTGGAGACACCGGTGGCCGTGTCCAACGAAGCCTGAGGACTGAGTTACGCCAGAAGCTGACTCATCTGTGCGCTGACTGTCAACATGAATGTGTCCTGGCCTTTAGCGAGTTTGCTAAACCCAGAACTGAGCATAGCAAGCTGGTCTTCCTGCTATGCGAGCTGCTGACTGGCGACGTACTGCCAGCTGGAAGGGATCTGAGCCTGCTGTGTCCATCGTTGGCCAGATTGATCTGATGGGTGGGTTGGTTATGACACAAATGCAAGGCTCACAATCACAGCTCTGGTTGAAAAACTTTAGTGGTGTGGTAAGCAAAGGTCGGTACATGGGAAGGCAGTCCAGAAACACAGCAGCAGTAACATAATCATCAGGCATAGAAGAGGTCGGTTTCTGCACATCCTTGCTATGTGTGATGGGGGCTTTAGCACTTGTTTGGATTGTGGGTGACTACAGTAGAACGGTGCCATGTGGAGTAGGGGTGTAAGTGCAAAAACCTTATTTTCTAAGGTTTACAAACATTGAGGGTGTATAGTTGCAAAATGTTTTAAATATTTGTTTATCAGGTTTTAACATTTTTCTTGTTTTCTATTTATGTAATTGTTTTATGAGCACACTTTTGTGGTGTATTTTTTATTAGTAGTGGCATTTCTTTTGATTTACAACCCCAATTCCAATGAAGTTGGGACGTGTAAAATGTAAATACAAACAGAATACAATGATTTGCAAATCCTGTTCAACTTATATTCAAATGAATACACCACAAAGACAAGATATTTAATGTTCAAGCTGATAAACTTTATTGTTTTTGTGCAAATATTTGCTCATTTTGAAATGGATGCCTGCAACACATTTCAAAAAAGCTGGGACAGTGGTATGTTTGCCACTGTGTTACATCACCTTTCCTTCTAACAACACTCAATAAGTGTTAACTGAGGACACTAATTGTTGAAGCTTTGTAGGTGGAATTCTTTCCCATTCTTGCTTGATGTATGACTTCAGTTGTTCAACAGTCTGGGGTCTCCTTTGTCATATTTTGCGCTTCATGATGTGCCACACATTTTCAGTGGGTGACAGGTCTGGACTACAGGCAGGTCACTCTAGTACCTGCACTCTTTTACTACGAAGCCACGCAGAATGTGGCTTGGCATTGTCTTGCTGAAATAATCAAGGACGTCCCTTGGACATCATTGCTTGGATGGCAGCATGTATTACTCCAAAACCTGGATGTACCTTCCAGCATTGATGGTGCCATCATACATGTGTAAGTTGCTCATGCTGTAGGCACTACCACACAACCATATCATCACAGATGCTGGCTTTTGAACTTTGCACTGGTAACAATCTGGATGGCTTTTTTCCCTCTTTTGTCTGGAGGACACGACATCCATGATTTCCAAAAGCAATTTGAAATGTGGACTCATCAGACCACAGCACACTTTTCCACTTTGCGTCTGTCCATTTCAAATGAACTTGGGCCCAGAGAAGGTGGCGGCGTTTCTGGATGTTGTTGATGTATGGCTTTCGCTTTGCATGGTAGAGTTTTAACTTGCACTTGTAGATGTAGCAACGAACTATGTTAACTGACAGTGGTTTTCTGAAGTGTTCCTGAGCCCACATGGTAAGATCCTTTACACAATGATGTCAGTTTTTACTGCAGTGCCACCTGAGGGATCAAAGGTCACGGGCATTCAATGTTGGTTTTCGGTCTTGCTGCTTATGTGTAGAGAGTTCTCCAGATTCTCTGAATCTTTTAATTATATTATGGACTGTAGATGATGGAATCCCTAAATTCCTTGCACTTGAACATTGAGAAACATTGTTCTTAAACTGTTGGACTGTTTTTTTATGCACTTGTTGACAAAGTGGTGATCCTCGCCCCATCTTTGGTTGTGAACGGCAGAGCCTTTTGGGGATGCTCCTTTTATACCCGATCATGACACTCACCTGTTTCGAATTAACCTGTTCACTTGTGGAATGTTCCAAACAGGTGTTCTTTGAGCATTCATCAACTTTCCCAGTCTTTTGTTGCCACTGTCCCAGCTTTTTTTAAATGTGTTGCAGGCATCCATTTCAAAATGAGCAAATATTTGCACAAAAACAATGAAGTTTATCAGTTTGAACATTAAATATCTTGTCTTTGTGGTGTATTCAATTGAATATAGGTTGAAGAGATTTGCAAATCATTGTATTCTGTTTTTATTTACATTTCACATAATGTCCCAACTTCATTGGAATTGGGGTTGTACACAGATTAGAATAAGAGCACAAAAAATATTGTGAATCACAGGCATGCTGAAAACTAAGTTTAAATATAAGTTTCGCATTGTGGATTTAATAACTGAAGTTTTTTTTTTCTAAAGTGTCTTGTAAACAAGATGCAATGGAATGTTGGAGCTCAGTAGCTGTGAGATTTCATAACATCCTTAAGGGGCCCTTCACACAGGCAAATCGCGGCAGAACAGCTCGCATGAGCGAATCACAAAAACATCGAGCCGACGGGCAGGCGTGAACAAACCCGCTGCGATGGTGTCGTGCACGTGACAGTGTCATGCGAGCAGGAACACAGTGCGAGTGTTGGAGTTATTCTGTAGATACACTGTTTTATTTTATCATGCATGTTTTGTGTTCTCTGCTCTGGTAGAATGTAGTTCTCTCTGCTCTGATAAAGTGTACTGTACTGATGTGATGGGTGAAGGTTACTTAAGATATGTGACATGACGTGCTTCTGCAAGTTGTGGTATCTCTGTGTGCACGCTAAGCTCTTTTTCAGGACATGTGAAGATGACCCAGGCAGAATGCAGCCATAAGCGGAGCAGTGAGATAAAGAATAGAGAATTGAATGTTCCAACCACAGTGTGATTATGATACATTAGTCCTTGTGTCAGAAGAAGTGTGATTAATCGTTAGATGTCTTAAACACATCTTAATCGAGCCCAAGATTAAAAAGGTTCTGAAAGTCCTGAATGTATTGTGCAATCAGCGGTTCTGCGGCAACAGCTCACGCGCTATCACTCCTCCCCTTAGGAGCTGTACCGCCCATGTATGTAGGGAAATCCTAAATAAAAGAGCAGGAGCGCAGGCCAGACTTTAGTGTAGCTTTGGTGTACAGCCTGACTTGCACTCCTCGCGAGCTAAAATTGACTTTCTGTCTCACTGGTGTTTCTTGACTCTGTTTGTCTTGTTAAAGGGTTTAAGAATGTTTGGAGGAGAAAATACCCAACAGCGAGCACCTGGGACGTGGTGCACCACATCGCGCCGCTGATGTGGAGAACAATAAATTGAGAACCACCTGTATAATTAGTGAATATCACTGGGTTGATATAAATAATAAATAAAAGGGACGCAATACAGAACCCCGTGGTTAAATAACCCTGGTCAAAAAAAAAAAAAAAATGCCACTCACGGGATTCAAACCTGCAATTTACAAAAGTTCTGATTACCAGATGGAAACTTTACCACTGCACTACAATTACCGTCTTATAACAGGTGTGTATAATGGCTAAAATCTCAAGCAGATAAACATTTTTTTTTTTTAAGAGAAAAAGTGCCATGATAACTGACCAAATGACATCTGTTATGGCGTTTTTCTGCTGATACGTGACTGAAAGTGGCATATTTGTTGGACTATTGGCTTATCATATAGTCCTGTGCCACTCACAGGACACACTGTCTTTCAGCCGCTGCTACGATTTTACACATATTGCATATGATTCCTGCTTCATGTGCAATTCATGCGCAATTTGACATTTGTACTATGTGTGAAGGGGCCCTAAAACATGATGATTTATTCCACTATAAGTGCGTATTCATCACTGAAATTATTTTCTAAACACAAGCAAAAAGCTTTCATTTACCCCAAAACTACTACTTTATAAAACCAACATATATATTCCCAGTCCCACCTCATAAATATTGCTCTAATAGCAACTGGCACATCTGCAAAGTGATGAGGGTGTATGAGGCAATTTCAGGAAAACTCACAGCTCTCCAGTTGCATTTTGCACCTTTGTGTATCCATCGGGAACAACGTCAGATCCAGTGGACAAGAAAGGGTGATCGACAACCTGGTGAAAGACATTTTTTTTTTTAAAGTTTTCTCACTCTCAGACATACATTTGACATGATACTCAAAACCCTGAAGTATCTCAGCTAATATCAGCTTTTATGCAGCTCTATCTAAGTCATGTTATGTTTATTCTATTGCTCATATTCTGTTTTTTTTTTTTTTTTTTTTGGCTAAAATTCAGAAACCTAAATAGCACCTATACTTGCTGATCACTGATATTAACATATCATGGTTTTTGACTTGTGTGTGAATGTCATATATCACATAACTTTAAGTCAACCACTTGTCAGGCTAATGGCTCGATCTTTCTTGATTAAGCACAAAAACATTTTTTAACTGCTTAATATGGAGCCCAAGGGACATTTTGAGTTCAGTTGACATTTTAAGGTTATACAGTTTTGTTTCTGGCTGCCTACAATCTACAACATTTAGATTTTCAATCATATTGGTGTAATGTTTTTCTTGTAATTTTATCCTTTTTATTAATCTTCTTTTATTATCTGCTGTGTTTCAAACTTGTTTTGAAGATATTTTAATCTGTAATGTATCATGTGAAGTGATACAAAGTTATTATTATTTTATTTTAACATTAAAATAAGTTAGGTTGTCCAACATTCTGCTTTTCTGGCAGATTTATTTAAATTGGTGTGTTAATAATTTCTCACTTGCTTACAAGCAAAAAACAAACAAACAAAAAACACTTAATATATCGGTTGTGCACTCATTGAGTGAAAACCATCGCTTGCATTTTAAAAAGAAAGAAAATGGAAAACAGTGTCAATTTAATTTGAGGTTCAGTGAGCATTAGTTGACAACAAAAACAACACTCGTTAATTTCTCAAAAAGAAAATTACTGCACAAATCAGATTATACACAAAATGACTTTGTGTGGAGTGAATGTGCCAAAACCCTTTGAATGGCACTGTAATAGGTTTCCTTTCATTTGCATAAATACTACATTTTGATGTCATATTCTGTAAATATGCAAGTGTCTTGTAAATTTTGTTGTTTGTTAATAACATTAACATAGTAAAAACAATTACAAAACATAAACTAAATACACAAAACAATATTTGGAGGATAAAAAAAAATTATTTTAGCTTATTATGGCTCTACTGTTTGATGTGGATCCACACCCAAAATTAACCATATCTATTCTCAGCCAGAATGTCATCACCTCATGCTGATGAGGACGTCTCCATTACGGAAGATGAAGAGGAGAATATTCTCCTGGGTCACATCATGAAAGTTGGCGCTCTTCTCATTGGCAAAGAACAGGTCGGGTTTCCAGAGACACTTGAACATCTTGGGGTCGACCGTAAGAGCGTCAGATTTGAAATCCTGTGGCAATTTCAGCCGGGGGTCATTCCAGCGCTGCCGCAGGAAAATGTTGACTCTGTAATCCTGTTGGGGTCAAAAAAATAGTAAACCTGGAGAGATTCACGTTATCACTGTAATTTAATAGTACAGCTGAGATGAAGATACTGTAGCAATGATGACTGCAATCAGACATTTGACCTCAATGACCTCGACCTAGAGCCAAATGATTGACCTGTGACTGACCTTGCCAAAGCAAATTTGATCAAAATTGGGCTGAAAATTAAAACTCTTAACTTCTGAATAATAATAATAATAATAATAATAATAATAATTCTTTAAATGCAGTTTCTGGATCAACCTTCATGGACATACTAATACCCTCATCACACATGCTGATTGAGGCCGAATGGCATCAGAATGACACATCCGGCCACAATCAGGAATTATTGAGGTGCGGTCTGAAGACCGAAAGATGGCAGTCTATGAGCAGTCTACATATTTGGTCCCATTTGCTTGGCTGTCTCGAGTGTGTTGCACATGTTCAAAATACTCTTGGTGCCATTGAGATGGGACACACATCTGATGGTGGTCTACGTGGAGTTTTTACAGCATCTGATTTCAATCTACATATTCTGACAGCATCATAACAGCATTTGAAACAATCTGATTGTGGTTGATTGAGCTCTGAGATCAATCAGTCACGGCAAAGCCTGCCGTTCCACACACACCTCCACCGGACTCTACAACAGCAGGTGATCCCTGACAGTTGTCAGTTTTTTTGTGTTCAGTTTGGATGCACGGAGCGGCTCATACAGCCATTGTAACCCACATATACACAGCTGAGCGTTCATTTTGGCCACACACTTGCAGACTAGTTTGATCACCTGTTCGACGCGCTGGTAGCGGCTCGTTCACGCATTATGAACACACGCACGCAGCTGAGTAACCATTTCTTCTGGCCACACACTCGCACGCTAGTTGGATCACTTGTTCTATGCACGTACACATGTGCACTCCGTCATGTGAGACACACACTCCTGGCAGCACAGCTTCCTCCTGATGAGTGGTCAGGAAGTTTCAATAAAATGTGGTGTTTTTTTATGGTGTGTGGTTTTATTTAAATAACCACATCTTAGGAAGTACACAGGATATTGAAAGTGTTTTTTCTGCATACACCTCTGTTCTCCTGGGTCTAACAAGTGTCAGTTACATCAGGTGATGATATCAAGGAAGTCAAAAAGTTATCTTTTGGGAAGCCTGGTTTAATTCTGCAGTCTTTAGGGCACACACAGCTGCCTTGTACACCTGTTGCTACAAGTATTTGTGCACACCACTGGCTGAAAGACAGAGTGTGCACTATGCAAGCCCACTGATCCCTCTCATGGCAGGTGTCGGCCAAATTCCAGGTGAAACATTTTTTTTTTTTAAGAGAAAAAGTGCCATGATAACTGACCAAATGACATCTGTTATGGCGTTTTTCTGCTGATACGTGACTGAAAGTGGCATATTTGTTGGACTATTGGCTTATCATATAGTCCTGTGCCGCTCACAGGACACACTGTCTTTCAGCCGCTGCTACGATTTTACACATATTGCATATGATTCCTGCTTCATGTGCAATTCATGCGCAATTTGACATTTGTACTATGTGTGAAGGGGCCCTAAAACATGATGATTTATTCCACTATAAGTGCGTATTCATCACTGAAATTATTTTCTAAACACAAGCAAAAAGCTTTCATTTACCCCAAAACTACTACTTTATAAAACCAACATATATATTCCCAGTCCCACCTCATAAATATTGCTCTAATAGCAACTGGCACATCTGCAAAGTGATGAGGGTGTATGAGGCAATTTCAGGAAAACTCACAGCTCTCCAGTTGCATCTGATTTCAATCTACATATTCTGACAGCATCATAACAGCATTTGAAACAATCTGATTGTGGTTGATTGAGCTCTGAGATCAATCAGTCACGGCAAAGCCTGCCGTTCCACACACACCTCCACCGGACTCTACAACAGCAGGTGATCCCTGACAGTTGTCAGTTTTTTTGTGTTCAGTTTTAATTCTGCAGTCTTTAGGGCACACACAGCTGCCTTGTACACCTGTTGCTACAAGTATTTGCGCACACCACTGGCTGAAAGACAGAGTGTGCACTATGCAAGCCCACTGATCCCTCTCATGGCAGGTGTCGGCCAAATTCCAGGTGAAACACACAAACATCTGACACCGCTGGCATGGCACTTACAAAATGTGTGGCCATTCGAACTGTTAATATGACAACAGTCAGCAGACACTCACTGTCATGCTGGTAGTGAAATTTGTCTAAGTTCCCCACGAGTGTGGCTTTGGTGTGTGTGCTGAACTGACAGGAGGTGTGTCCACACACTGAAGCAGCTGTGGAGGTCTATAATTCTGGACATCCCAGCTGGACAAGACGTACTCTGTTTGGGCAGACATGGACTAACAACTACACAATGTGATGCACGTGTGTCTGCTTGTTGTCATCACATGGACATAAATAAAACTTATGTCGCTGTGGTGACGGGCTGCAGCGAGCGTGCACACGCTGCAGCCCATTGACAGGCTGCCCCCAGGTTGAAATGGATTGTCAGATCATAACACGCAACAGGTGATCTGACTGTCACATCACCCACGTGAGCTCTGTTCCACATGACGCGGTGTAAGTCTTGTGGCATGCTGGCAGGACAGGTGTGCCGGCCAGCTGGACACACACCAGCAGATATGGACATGATGAGACGAGCGAACTGCTTCTCATTCATGTAATTTCATGACTGTGTATGTCTGTGACCATAGGTCATCTACAGAGGAACAGACAGATCATATTTGTATTGCCCACTTGATAAGAGGGATTCATATAATGTGGTGTTTTTATATGGTGTGTGGTTTTATTTTTTTTTTATACATCCATGTCCTTCCTGATATCAGGCAGTTTCCTGCATCTTTCACATGCTAGTGATGGTAGCTCAGCGGTAAAGTTTCTGACTGGCAACCAGAGCTTTTGGAAAGCGTGGGTTTGAATCCCGTGGGTGACATGTATTTTTTTTTTTTTCACAACAGCTGCACGATGTGTAACCACAGCGGCTAGCACTGTGTTCCTGCATGCACGAACTGTCGCACCAGCATCGTGCACGCCTGCCTGTCAGCATGATGTTTTGTGGTGTGCTCATACGAGTTGTTGTGACAAGAGTTGCCCTGAGTTGTACATCTTTGCACTATGTCTGAAGGGGCCCTTAATAAGGGGTTCTAATCAGCATTTATGATGCTGTAAGATGTGTATTTAATCTTCTTTTTTAGTCAATGTGATAACAAATGTCATTTTATCATTACAAATACATGTTAAAAACATACTGTAAAACAAAAAAATTAAAGCAATAACTAAAATATGCTCCACATATTTGTCTGAGTCACATTTTCTTGAAGATTTTTTTGCACCTCCACATCACAAAATAATTCCTCACAACAGATGTTGAGACATCTTTCTTGCATCGAGTGAAGTTCTGCAGCTCCACCAAAAAATAAACATGACGACCATGTTTAAATGCAAGCAACTCACGGGGAGCTATAAATTCCAAAGAGTCAAATGTTGGCATGACAGCAATACGATACAGCATATATCTCATTAGTACACTTATTAGTGCACCACGCATGCTACTGTAGGGAAGCACTCAGCACTCAGGGAGGGATTTGGATGGTTTTGTTTTGCCTGCTTGGATGACACGCCTCAAGTTCTTCTGGGACCAGCTGCTCCAAAGACTTAATCCTGGGTGTGAAGATGGATGACATGTCAAATAAAGCCTAAAAACACCAGCTGTGTGCCCGCCTCTGGGTTTTCAGGGTAAGAAAATATCTCTTCATTAGTGCCACTTCTGTGACTGTTGCCTTGGTTGCACTTTTTTTTTTTAAAAAGGTGAAGGTCAAGGGTCAAATGTGTGTTTCCATGTCAGGGACTCGATCTATCATGTGGTTTGGGCTCTATGTCGAGATATTTCATGTTTATTCAGATGTATGTATTTCACACAGATAAACTGAAAATGTACAATTATCATACAATTACAATCTAAAACACCATGAAGCAGAAAGATAACACACACACAAATGCATTGGAAAGCATTTGAGAATAAAGTGTATTGTTGTAGTACAGCAGTATGTGCTCTGTGTGCAGCACTGATCAACACCGGCATTTACCATCCAATCACTGTTGGTGGTGCAATACTTTCTTCTACTTTACACTCTGCTAAACTGTACATGGTGCAACACTAGTCGCAGCCTCATGGTGGAGGGGCACAGAGAAGAATTTTTGTTAAAGAAAACAGATCAAATTGTTGCCTTCTGGCAAATTGTAGCTGAAATTTCACTTATTTTATGAAAAATCATTGTTTATACAACTTCACCATGAAGCTGTATAACTAGTGACGCAAGAAACATAATGGCAAAATGCACAGTATCTCCAAACACAGCTGCAGATGCCTGTAATTCAATAAGGGATTTCTTGATGGCTTCCCTCACAGGTCACTTTCCTGCATGGTCCTGGTTTTTAAGAAATGCTTATTCCATACAGATTTGTCATGCAGGACCATACTGTCTGCATGTAAATGAAGACCTTGACATATTCAGTAACATGGAAATGTTCCTGTGTCCATCCCCTGACAATTTTCCCAGCAGTCAGTGTCTTAGGCTTCCAATTTGGTGCCCAAAATAATTCTTTGTATTATTAATTTAAAAAAATCAGTTTCTTATAAGCCTGGTGGCCCACCTAACATACAATGACACACACACACACACACACACACACACACACACACACACACACACACACACACACACACACACACACACACACACACACACACACACACACACACACACACACACACACACACACATTTTCATGACACATCAAGACTGAACTGTGAAAAATGGAAATATGTCTTTCCCAAGGATACCTGGGAATCAAACTGATTCTGACTCATGCTCTGTTGAGATTTTGAGTCAAATCATATTTTGGTCAAACCTGATTTTTTTTCTGCTACATATGAGGACACTGTCAGGTTTATGTGACTTATGAGTACAGTAGAAACACACTGAAAGTGTGTTAAGTTCCAAAACTGGCCAGTAAGCAATGAAACTGAAGGTGAGCAAAAATGATAAACACAGTTACATATTTTCCAAAAACTGTGATATTTTAGGACATCTGAGATTGAAGGCATGTTATCATAAAAATGTCCTGAATTGTCATGAAAACAAGTGTGCACACACACACAAATGTATGTATGTACAGTGCATCTGGAAAGTATTCACACCGTTTCACTTTTTCCACATATTGTTATGCTACAGCCTTATTCCAAAAATGCAGTAAATTCTTTTTTTCCCCCACTCAAAATTCCACTCACAACACCCCATAATGAAAACATGAAATAAGGTTTGTTTTTTGTTTTTTTGTTTTTTTTTTTGGGGGGGGGGGGGATTGCAAATTTATTAAAAATAAAAAAAACTAAGAAATCACATGTACATAAATATTCACACCCTTTTCTCAATACTTTGTTGATGCACCTTTGGCAGCAATTACAGCCTCAAGTCCAGGGCCAGATGGTGTCTCTCTGTCATGTCTGAGTGCCTGTGCTGATCAGGTGGCTCCTAGCTTAACCTGGATTTCAAAAGATCTCTGGAGCTGTGTGAGGTCCCCTCCTGCTTCAAACACTCCACTATTATCCCAGTCCCAAAGAAACCCTCCATAACAGAACTAAATACCTACAGTACAAGCTGTCACCCTGACATCTGTAGTCATTATGTTTTTTGAATGGCTGGTATTGAGTCACCTGAAGGACATCACAGGACCACTGCTGGAAACCTGCAATATGTCTACAGGGCAACAGGTCCGTTGAGGATACAGTAAACATGGGTCTGCATTACATCCTGCAGCACCTGGACTCTGCAGGGATGTATGTGAGGATCCTGTTTGTGGACTTCAGCTCACCGTTCAACTCCATCATCCCTGACATTCTCCACAAAATCTCCCCAATCTCTCTGTGCCAGCTCCCACCTGTCAGTGGTTCTCCAACTTCCTGATGGACAAGATACAGCAGGTGAGGCTGGGGAACATCACATCCAGCACACTGACAATCAGCACTGGCACCCCTCAGGGGTGTGTGCTCTCCCCACTGCTTTTCTCCCTCTATACAAACACCTGCACCTCAGGAACCCCCTCTGTTAAACTCCTGAAGTTTGCAGATGATTCCACCATCATTGGGTTCATCCAGGATGGTGATGAGGCCACATACAGAGAGGAGGTGGAACAGTTGGTCCTCTGGTGTAGACTTTAGGAGAAACCCACTATCATCACCCCCCACCCTCAACAACACTGTGTCTACTGTGGACACTTTCCAGTTCCTGGGCTCCACCATCTTCTGGGATCTGAAGTAGACCTGCCACATAGACAACATTAGGAAAAAGGCACAGCAGAGGATGTACTTTCACAGACAGCTCAGGAAGTTCAACCTGCCCCAGGAACTGCTCATCATCTTTTACACATCCATCATCCAGTCTGTCCTGTGCATCTCCATATTTGTTTGGTTTCCTGCCTCCAAACATGGCAGGCACAGACTTCAACAAACTGTCAGGTCTGCAGAAAATCACTGGAGCCAAGCTGTCCTCCATCCAGGACTTATATTGGTCCAGGACCAAGAAGAGAGCTGGTACCATCTGTGTAGACGCCTCACACCCTGGACACACACTGTTTAAACTCCTCCCCTCTGGTCGACATTACAGAGCTCTGTACGTCAAAACAGCGAGACGCAGGAACAGTTTCTTTCCACACGACATCACACTGATGAACAATTTAACTAGCCAAAAAACTCACCAATTCATAAACCTCATGTACAACTTAACTTCGATCTGTTTGTCTGTTTCTCCTTTGCACACACCTTTTACTGCACATTTATTTGCACATTTTATTTGTGCATTTTTACTGCAAATTATTTAGTGTATATTTATTTATACATGCTTGTACATAGAGAGTACAGATTCAACCGGAGTCAAATTCCTTGTATTCTTGTAGATACTTGGCAAATAAAGGCTATTCTGATTCTGAGGTCTTCTTGAGTATGATGCCACAAGCTTGGTGCCCCTATGTTTGGGCAGTTTTGTCCATTCCTCTTTGCAGCACCTCTTAAGCTCCATCAGGTTGGATGGGGAGCGTTGGTGCACAGCCATTTTCAGATCTCTCTAGAGATGTTCAATAGGATTCACAGACTACTGTTTATTTGGGTGTCAGCAGGCATCTTCTGTTGTACTAGCAACAGTCAAATGGTTGATGTCTCATTTTGGAAAGCAAGCAATCCTTTTTGTACGATGTAATTTCAGACTCCACTGTTCAACTCATCCTGAAGCGACAGTTCAAACTGCTCCCACTGGCTTTTTTCTGATGGAGGCGCAGACCCAATTCCCACACCTTCCCTCTTTCCAAAACCCAGGAAAATATATCTTCCTCTTTGGCATCATATCAAGCTGCCAGCGGGGCCTGCAATCCCAGAGAGATTTAACACACCCGCTGCTGTAATCAGCGAGAAAAACCCAACTTGAGAGGCACAAAAAAAAGGAACCACTGACACAATTTATTTCAACTCACAACATCAACTTAATCTTCTGGTCCTGACAAATACAATCATAAAGTGAAAACAGATGTGTTAACTACACAGGAGGTGTTGGCCGAAGGAGGTGTAAATGATGAGAAGATGTCCTGTGATCTGAGTGACAGGTAGAGGGACAGAGGTGACCACCTGTCTCTTCTTCTCTCTGATGGGTTCAAGACTCTGCTCAGCTTTACTCATTTTTGATTTTCCATCGGGCATTAGGGGAACACGTCCCCTCCTCATTTTCATGTCCTTACTTTTCTACCTTCTCTTCCCTCCTTTGTCCACCACCTTCTGTCTCTCTATATGCTTTTATTTTTTGTTTCAATGGCACTCTTACGAAGTGACTGCAGGCCCGTTTCCGCCACAGGAACTTGCAGGCCATTTAAGGGGGTCTGACAACAGGAACAGTCCCTGAAATGTCATTTTTCAGACCCTTATTTAGGGCCAGGCAAGGTTGTGAGGTATTTACTTGTGAAATGCTGCTGGGTGGTTGATGCTGATTGGTTGAACTCATACATACAAACACCACAACAACAACAAGCAACATTTGAGAAAGTGAAAGTAAGCAGAAAGAAGTAAAAGAACTACAATGAAGAAAAAAGGCAACCGATGGACTGACAAAGGCGTACAGGTGATGGTCAAGGCCCACCGAGGATTTGAATCCTCAAGGAGGAATGGAAGAGAACTTAGAAGTGTTCATTGTAGGGGGCTATCTGCTGCACACAGCTGAGTAGCTGCAGTTGACCTATATACCTTGTGATCAAAACTGATTGTACAAAAATAACACCTGCAGGAAAGTGTGTCCAAACTTTTGACAGTATTTTTCTCCAAATGGTTTTCATTCCCCTTCTCTCCAGAGCATATCTCCACCAATTCATGCTCATCTAAAACATTTTAGAAGAACAGACAAAGTCCAAGAGGCCAACCTGTAGCTGTTAAGGAATGCTCAATTTTCAATAATATCAGTGTTTCCTTATTTTTCGTGATTGATGTAGCAGCTGTCAAAAACAACTCACAGTTCAAACTTTGATCACCATCACACTGAAGGAAATCTGAGTGCCATGTTTTTGCAACATACACACAAATGTGAATCTGGTCCGCCAGCATAGCGGTGCCCCCATACACACTACTATGCATGTCTGCGTTACTCTGTCATCTTAATTTGTCAATGTTAAATTCTCCACTGGTGGATTTGACACATGAGGTTAAGTGCAGACAGACTTGAGTGAACTGCAGCCAAAAGTAATATTGTCAGAGGAGATTTTCCTTCAGCTGGCATTCCAGCATGCACAATCTCAGAGTTATTTGTTGAGTGCTGCTCACTCTGACGTGAAATTTAGTAAGACACTGATCATTCCTCTTAAGTTAGACACTGTCCAGACATGCCAAAGGACAGAGAGAGAAAAGGTCAAAAATTTACTAACCATATCCCTCATGTAAGGACTTACAGTAAGCTGACCATAGATTCTATAACAAAATAAGTAACAAAAAACAAAAACTATGAAGAACATTTCCATTGATCAGTAATTGATTATTTATGATGGAAAATGTTCCAAAACAGGCAAATTTTGTCAGCTTCAAATGATTTGTTTTGCTGTTCTAGTAGTTCAGATATATTAAATTAATGATAACAACAGCAATCAGAGATTTCACATCACCTCCAAAATTCAGTCTCCCATGCCCTAATATCTGTCTGTTGTGCTTATATGATGAGAATCCATGAAGTAGTTTTGGTATAATCCTTCAAAGCCTACATAAAGGGAAATCTTGTTCCAGAATCTGGATCTGGATCCAGATCACCTCAAAAATTTTAACTGAGTCTTCCATGGCCTAATATGTATCCATGCTGAATGTATCTGTGCTGTATCTGTGCAGAAAGCCCTCTCAGTATGTGGGTACCCACGATGGTCCCTGGACAAAGTGCAGAAGTCCCAGAGAACAAAGAGACCAGATAGACAGGAGACGGAGACAAGAAGAAGAGGAGTGTCTCTCCCTTATTTAGCAGGAGTAGGGGAAAAACTACAGAGGATCTTCAGACAGCACAAAATCCCAGTTTACTTTAAACTGGTTAACACCTTGAGACAGAAATTAGTTCACCCTAAGGACATGATCCCTAGTTACAAACAGAGCAATGTAGTGTATTCTATCAGATGTCAGGAAAACTGTAACGAACACTACATAGGTGAAACGAAGCAACCTTTACACAAAAGGCTATACCAGCACCGCAGAGAGGGCGCCAGTGGACCTCAGTCTGCGGTTCACCTCCACCTTAAAGACACTAACCACACGTTTGAGGACAAGGAAGTTAAAATATTAGCCAGAGAGAAGAAATGGTTTGAGAGAGGGGTCAAGGAGGCATTCTTTGTGAAACGTTTGAAACCCAGCCTTAACCGGGGAGGGGGTCTGAGACACACTTTATCCCCTGTTTACAATGGAGTACTCGGGTCAAAGGAGTTTCAGTCTTTTGTTCATGGTAATGAGTCATTCACGTCATCAAGAGAGCCATCAGAAAGGCATCCATCCCATCATTAGAGGGACAGCTGTCCTGCCATTAGGTGTGCTAACTACAGCACAATAGTTGCTAATTAGAGCTACTGTTTAGTCACTAGCCTATAGCAGTCTGCCTCTGAGTAGGAGGGGTCTGGTTAGGTTTAAAACTCCAGCTTTTGTTGGCTTCTGTTTTATTCTTCTCTACAAGAGTCAGACAGAAGTCAGACTTCCAGAGCAAGTATTTTAGCTGAGGAAGTTTCTGCGATTTGAAGCGAAATGTCCTCGCGTCAAGCAACCCAGTCTAGTCGAAGATTCAAGCTTCTCTACTATCTGTGCTGAAAATTTAATCAAAATCCGTGATGCAGTTTTGACGTAATCCTTCAAATCGTATATAAAGTGAAATCTTGATCTAGAATCTGGATCCAGATCACCTCCAAAATTTAATGAAATCTTCCATAACCTAATATGTATCTGTGGTGAAAATTTGGTGAGAATCCGTGAAGTAGTTGTGATGTAATCATTCAACGACTATATAACGTGAAACTTGATTCAGAATCTGAATTCAGGTCTGGCTCACCTCCAAAATTCAGTGGAGTCTCTCATGCCCTAATATCTGTCTGTGGTGCAAATATGGTGAGAATCCGTGAAGTAGTTTTGACATAATTCTTCAAAGCCTACATAAAGGGAAATCTTGATCCAAAATCCAGATCCAGATCCAAATCACCTCCAAAATTTAATTGAGTCTTCCATGGCCTAATATGTATCTGTGCTGAAAATTTAATCAAAATCTGTGATTCAGTTTTGACGTAATCCCTCAAAGCCCATATCAAGTGAAACTTGATCCAGAATCTGGATCTGGATCCAGATCAACTCCAAAAGTTAATGGGTTCTTTAAACCTCTGGGGTCTGAGGGCATTTTCTGGATAGTTCACTCGCCTGGCATAAATGTTTTATTTCTGTTAACAGCTCTCCCTGCATCCCACAATCAAGTTTTATGTCTCTTTTTTTCAGGACAACCTGTACTTTCAGAATATATATGTTTTTGTTTTGTGTTTTATAAGTGTAATAAAGGTTTACAATCAAAAATAGGCAAGGAAAAAATACAGCGAAAAATAATTTTCCACACACATGTATTCAAAACACACAGCAAACTATAATAAACAACTGTTTGACACTTTATAAAGGTCATTTGAGGTCTTGTGTGAAAGGCTGTATAACAAAAATGTTCAAACAATAAACAAAATGCATAAACACATAAACAAATGCACATTTTGAACAATATATACAAAATGGTTTATGCGTTTTGTTGTCCATTGATATGGTAAACAGTGCTTTACGCAGAGCAAGCAACAGAGTTATCCAGTAACATTCACATGCAAACTAGTGGAGCAATCCTGATAGTTACACACTCTTTGTTTGAGCACATGAGCTTGTCATGAGTGGCTCTCCGTGTGTTCCTGCTTTCACTGATGGCTGTGCGTAATGGTGCAGGGTGCACTGAGTATGTACTAATAGTATGCACTCATTGGAGCACCCAGGGGGCTATTCAAACGGGCCAACTAGTAACATATCACCCATCAAAAGGATCTTTGGCTTTTCACGTGAGGTAAATCTGCCCTACGATTTGATTTTGGAAAACCATGTGACAGTGAACTAGTTCCAATTGGACACTCACATTGTGCATGTCATCACACAGCTTCTATGAGGAGTACAAAGATGGCCGATGGCTGGCTCGAAAGTCCGTGGAGTTAACTTTTCAGCAAAAAAAAAAAAAAGTAAGTTTCTATCTCATATCATTCAAAAGTTATTTATAATTTAGTAAAGCTTGGTCTCAGCCATCGTATACGACAGTGTCGGCCCCAGAGGGTTAATAACCTAATTAATATCTATCTGTGGTGAATATTTTGTCAAAATCCATCAAGTTATTTTGATGTAATTGTTCAAAGACTGTATAAAGTGAAACTTGATTCAGAATCCGGATTCAGGTCTGGCTCACCTCCAAAATTCAGTGGAGTCTCCCATGCCCTGATATCTATCTGTGGTCCAGATTTGGTGAGAATGTTTGAAATTCTTTTGACATAATCCTTCAAAGTGTATATAAAGTGAAATCTCAAGCAGAATCCAGATTCGGATCAGGATCACCTCCAAAATTTAATGAAGTCTTCCATGGCCTAATATGCATCTGTGGTGAAAGGTGAAAATTTTGTCAAAATCTGTGCAGTAGTTTTGGCATAATCCTGCTGACAGTAATCCTTCAAAGCCTATATCAAGTGAAATTTGATCCAGAATGCGGATCTGGATCCAGATCAACTCAAGAAGCTAATGGGTTCTTCAATGGCCTAATATCTATCTGTGGAGAATAATTTGTCAAAATCTGTGCAGTGGTTTTGACGTAATCCTTCTAACAGACAGACAGACAAATAAATGCAGGTCATTTTATTACATCCTTGGCAGATGTAAATGGTAAATGACTGCATTTCTATAGCACTTCAATAGATGATAGATATATATATGTAATAAGAACTATAAGTCCAAATTTGAAGGCTTTTCTTGATAAATTACCATTACCATAAATTAATTCAGCAGATTGTCAAACTAAATAGTAAATGGACTGCATTTATATACCACTTTTCCATCTGCATCAGATGCTCAAAGTGCTTTACAAATAATGGCTCACATTCACCCCAATGTGAGGGTGCTGCCATACAAGGCGCTCACTACACACCAGGAGCAATAGGGGATTAAAGACCTTGCCCAAGGGACCTTAGTGATTTTCCAGTCAGGCTGGGATTTGAACCGAGGATCTTCTGATCTCAAGCCCAACACCTTAACCACTAGACCATCACCTCCCCTAGTTTTAAAATATTTTTTTTCTCACAACCAGCTGACAACCATGGATTGTTTTCAGTATATTTTGACTGCAAGTAAACCAATAGTTGACAAAACCTGCACAGCCATCAAATTGGGTTTTACTAGAAAGACACAAATGACTACAGTTTAGAGAGTATTTTGTAAAAAAAAAAAAAAAAAGAAGTATAATAAATGAATAATAAAATGAATAAATAAAACATGCAAAGATTAAAAAATAATAAAATCAACAGAAATAAATAAATACAGCATACAAAAGATAAAACCAATAAAATCAACCTGGATAAAAAACAGTAAAAACCAAACAATAAAACAGAGGACCGCACAACTCACGCAGTGTTAAAAACCAGACAATAAAAGTGCATCTTCAGATGAGACTTAAAACACTCCACTGTGGGGGCTGTCCGGATGTTCGGGATGATCCCGCCCACGTGTATATCTTATCTCCGTTATGTTGTGTTGTTGGAATTTGAGGATTGTTCTGGGGAATTTGAGTGCACTGTCTCCTTATTTTATTTATCTTTGGTTTTTGTTTATTGGTGTTGTAAGATTTTTGTTTTAGATTTTTTTTCTCCCCTTGTTTGTCTGATTAAATGTTTTTAAGCATTTGTTCCTTGTTGTTGTGTGGGCCGCCAGAAGAGGAGGTACTGCTGGCCCACCACCAGAGGGCGCCCTGCCTGAAGTGCGGGCTTCAGGCACGAGAGGGCGCTGCCGCCACGGACACAGCCGGGGTGACAGCTGTCACTCATTATCTCCTGACAGCTGTCACTCATTCATGCTTCATCATCTCACTCCATAAAACCCGGACGTCATCTCCACCTCATCGCCGAGATATCGTCAAACCGTTCAGGTAGTATTCTCAGCCTTGAAAGTGAACTGTGTATCAGTCTGAACTCTTTTTTGCAGCCGTTTTGACGTGGTGTTCCGTGTCTGTGAGACCGGCGTTCGGTGTGACCAGCAACGGCTCCGCTGCACACCTCTACCAGATAAGTGGGTAGACAGGAGCTGCACGAGTGTGTGTTAGAGGTGGAGGTGGAATTCCCACCGTTGTTGCTACTGGGTGTGCACACACCCATATCTTATTGTCTCTGCTCCCTCCCAGCAGTACCAGATCCGACCTTCGAAGACGGTGGCCACCTGGGGACTCGGGACTTGGCGGCTCCAGTATTCTCCGGGTTCGGTGGCGGAGGAAATCGTGTGGTTCTGGTTCATCTCAGGACAGATGTCTTCTATCCTCGAGCCTGCCCACACGTCACCCTTGTGATTGACTGTCTGTAAAATTTCACATTCCTCTGTGTTGTGCTTATTCACAACAGTAAAGTGTTCATATTTGACTCTTTCATTGTCCGTTCATTTGCGCCCTCTGTTGTGGGTCCGTGTCACTACACTTTCCCCAACAGGATATCTCGGCCAGCGTCATGGATCCCGAGGGGCGTCACCCATCTGTTGGACAGCCAATGGAAGAGCAGGGTGCACAGGCGTCTGCAGGAGGCATGCTCGGTGAGTTGCAGCAAATCCTCACCGCCTTTACCGCTCGGCTGGATTTGATGACCGAGCAAAACGTCATCCTTAATCGCAGGATGGAGGCTCTCACCGCACAGGTGGAAGCGCGTGATCAGAGCACTGCTGCGGCTCCTCCTCCTGCTGACCCTGTGCCCGATATTAACGTTCCACTGGTCGTTCAACGAACCCCCCCACCATCCCCTGAAGCATACATAAGTCCCCCAGAGCCGTACGGGGGTTGTGTGGAGACGTGCGCGGACTTTCTGATGCAGTGTTCGCTTTGCACAACGACCCGTGATGTACGCGTCTGACGCCAGCAAGGTGGCTTATGTTATTAACTTGCTTCGTGGTGAGGCACGTGCTTGGGCTACAGCGCTTTGGGAGCAAAACTCACGGCTCCTTACCTCTTATACTGTGTTTGTGAGGGAGTTCAGAACAGTGTTTGATCACCCTAACAGAGGAGAGACCGCTTCAACAGTGCTGCTGTCAATGCGACAGGGGCGCCGGAGTGCAGCCGAATATGCAGTCGACTTCCGCATCATGGCTGCGAGGTCTGGCTGGAATAACGTTGCGCTCCGCGCCGCCTTCATAAACGGACTGTCGTCAGTCCTGAAGGAGCACCTGGTAGCTAAGGAAGAACCGCGGAATTTAGATGGACTTATCAATCTCGTTATACGGTTAGACAATCAGTTGGAGGAACGCCGTCGGGAGCGAGATGAAGGACGTGGCCGGGCACGCGCCGTCCCTCTCCCTTCCAGGTTCGAAAAGGTTCCGCCCTCCCCACGCTCCACAGCCTCAATGCTCCGTGTGGCTACAGCTCCCCCTGCTGACGAAGCTATGGACACGAGCAGGGCCACATTTAGACCACCTAACAGACAGAGGAGGCTGGCCCGCGGGGAGTGTTTTGTCTGCGGTTCTAATGAGCACCTGCAGAGAGACTGCCCCAAGCGGTTAAACACCAACGCCCGCCCCTAGAAACTGGGCTAAGGGTGGGCCAAGACATTTACGTGGGACATACACATATTTCCACACGACTCCCAGTTACAATCCTAAGCGGGGATTTAACCCTTCAAGCCCCAGCACTGGTGGACACGGGGTCAGAAGGGAATCTGCTGGACAGCAGATGGGCAAGGGAGGTAGGGCTCCCTCTGGTGGCGCTTCCTTCGCCATTGCAGGTGCGGGCACTAGATGGCACCCTTCTCCCTTTAATCATGCACAAGACACAACCTGTAACTCTGGTGGTGTCTGGAAATCATCGGGAGGAGATCGAGTTTTTTGTGACTCCTTCTACCTCCCGCGTGATTTTGGGCTTCCCATGGATGTTGAAGCACAATCCCCGGATCGATTGGCCGTCTGGGGTGGTGGTTCAGTGGAGCGAAACCTGCCATCGGGTGTGTTTAGGATCCTCGGTTCCTCCCGGTTTATATGCTATGGAGGAGGTCAAAGTCCCTCCCAATCTGACGGCGGTGCTGGTTGAGTACCACGATCTTGCTGATGTCTTCAGCAAGGATCTGGCACTCGCCCTTCCCCCGCACCATCCGTACGATTGTGCCATTGATCTGATTCCAGGCGTTGAGTTCCCGTCCAGCAGGCTGTACAACCTCTCACGACCTGAGCGCGAATCAATGCAGACCTACATCCGGGACTCATTAGCTGCCGGGCTGATCCGGAACTCTACCTCCCTGATGGGTGCAGGTTTCTTTTTTGTGGGCAAGAAGGATGGCGGACGGTTCGCAACCGATACCCGTTGCCGTTGTTGGATTCCGTGTTCACCCCCCTGCATGGAGCCAAAATCTTTACTAAGCTGGATCTTAGGAATGCGTATTACCTGGTTCGGATCTGGAAGGGAGACGAATGGAAGACGGCATTTAACACCCCGTTAGGTCACTTTGAGTACCTGGTCATGCCGTGCGGCCTCACCAACGCCCCCGCGACGTTGCAAGCATTGGTTAACGACGTCTTGCGGGACTTCCTGCACCGATTCGTCTTCGTATATCTGGACGATATTCTCATCTTTTCTCCGGATCCTGAGACCCATGTCCAGCATGTACGTCAGGTCCTGCAGCGGTTGTTAGAGAACCGACTGTTTGTGAAGGGCGAGAAGTGCGAGTTTCACCACACGTCTTTGTCCTTCCTGGGGTTTATCATCTCCTCTAACTCCGTCGCCCCTGATCCGGCCAAGGTTGCGGCGGTGAGAGATTGGCCCCAACCAACAAGCTGTAGGAAGCTGCAACAGTTCCTCGGCTTCGCTAATTTCTATAGGAGGTTCATTAAGGGCTACAGTCAGGTAGTTAGCCCCCTGACAGCCCTGACCTCTCCAAAAGTCCCCTTCACCTGGTCGGATCGGTGCAAAGCCGGGTTCAAGGAGTTGAAACGACGGTTCTCTACTGCGCCAGTTTTGGTGCAGCCCGACCCTAGCTGCCAGTTTGTGGTTGAAGTGGACGCCTCTGACTCAGGGATAGGAGCCGTGCTATCCCAGAGCGGAGAGACCGATAAGGTTCTTCACCCGTGTGCCTACTTTTCTCGCAGGTTGACCCTGGCTGAACGGAACTATGACATCGGCAATCGAGAACTCCTTGTGGTGAAAGAGGCTCTTGAGAAGTGGAGACACCTGTTGGAGGGAGCGTCTGTGCCATTCACAGTTTTCACTGACCATCGGAACCTGGAGTATATCAGGACCGCCAAGCGGCTGAACCCCAGGCAAGCCCGCTGGTCACTGTTCTTCGGGCGTTTTGACTTCTGGATCACCTATCGCCCCGGGACCAAGAACCAGAGATCGGATGCCTTGTCCCGGGTACACGAAGAGGAGGTCAAAACTGTGCTGTCAGATCCACCGGAGCCCATCCTGCCTGAGTCCACTATCGTGGCCACCCTCACCTGGGACGTGGAGAAGATCGTCTGAGAGGCCCTGGCATGAAGCCCGGACCCGGGAACTGGACCAAAGGACAAACTATACGTCCCACCAGAGGCCAGGGCTGCGGTCCTAGACTTCTGTCACGGTTCCAAGCTCTCCTGTCATCCGGGGGTGCGAAGGACCGTGGCAGTTGTCCGGCAGCGCTTCTGGTGGGCGTCTATGGAGGCCGACGTCCGGGAGTACATCCAGGCCTGCACCACCTGTGCCAGGGGCAAGGCTGACCACAGGAAGTCCCAAGGACTGCTCCAACCGCTTCCTGTGCCTCACCGCCCCTGGTCCCACATCGGCCTGGATTTTGTCACGGGCCTCCCACCGTCCCAGGGCAACACCACCATCCTCACGATAGTGGACCGATTCTCCAAGGCAGCCCACTTCGTGGCCCTCCCGAAGCTCCCTACAGCCCAGGAGACAGCGGACCTCCTGGTTCACCACGTCGTCCGTCTGCATGGGATCCCTACTGACGTGGTTTCAGATCGTGGTCCCCAGTTTTCCTCTCATGTCTGGAGGAGTTTCTGCAGGGAACTGGGGGCCACCGTGAGCCTCTCGTCCGGGTACCATCCACAGACGAACGGGCAGGCAGAACGGGCCAACCAGGAGTTGGAACAGACCCTCCGCTGTGTGACATCCATGCACCCGATGGCCTGGAGCAACCACCTGGCCTGGATCGAGTATGCGCATAGCAGCCAGGTGTCTTCTGCCACCGGCCTCTCCCCGTTTGAGGTGTGTTTGGGGTACCAGCCCCCATTATTTCCTGTGGTTGAGGGAGAGGTCGGTGTGCCCTCGGTCCGGGCCCACCTTCGGAGGTGCTGTCGGGTGTGGCGCACCACCCGTTCTGCCTTGTTGAAGGCCCGGACGAGGGCCAAGACCCATGCAGACCGCCGGCGGTCCCCGGCCCCTGCATACTAGCCCGGGCAGGAGGTGTGGTTGTCGACAAAGGACATCCCGCTTCAGGTACAGTCGCCGAAACTAATGGACAGGTTCATCGGACCTTTCCGCATCCTCAAGGTCCTTAGCCCTGCCGCAGTGACCTCCAGCTCCCAGCTTCACTGCGGATCCACCCAGTGTTCCACATCTCCAAGATCAAACCACACCACACCTCACCCCTCTGTGCTCCCAGTCCGGCGCCGCCTCCTGCCTGGATCATTGACGGCGCGGAGCGGCGGCACAGGAAAAACACCTCCGTGTTGATAACCATTTGTAAAATCCAGGCGGCTTTTGATGGCTTTCAGTGGAGTGAGTATATGAGAAATTGTTTAACAGCTGGACATGTTCCAACTTGTCTTTAAGGCTTCCAACAGAGGTGTTTTTCCTGTGGCGGAGCGTCGCGGAGGCTGCGAGCCGACGCGCGGACCCGTCCGCACGTCTTTCATTAAAAAAAATCTCCTTTAACAGTGGAATATCTGGATAAAATGCTGAAACCGACTTCTTCTGAAACTTCTCTGTTCTCTCACGACGTCCTGGATCAATAGAGCCTGAAATGTGGAGGTTTTCAGCATGAAACAGGCTGATGACGCCGCCTGAGAGCGCTGAGCGACGTCTCGCACCCTGGGAAGTCCTTAAAGCGACAGTGTCACCTCAAAATCTCTCATCAGCCGTTAAAATTTTCACTGAAAACCAGCTTAATTTTTCGAACCGTGTCCACTTCGATGTGTCTCACAGGTTTAGAAAAAATTTTGATCAAACAAAGCGCCAGTCTCTCAGCAACTTCTCAGACAAAGGAATTCCGACGAGGGGCTGGACGACTCCTCCCACAAGGAGTGCTCACAGGCGAATGACGTCACCGACAGGCATGGAAAACTCACGCATGCGCACGAGGGTTCAAGCATGTCTGACGTAAAAACATATGAATGAAATCCATATAGTTTTTGAAAAAAATAAAAAGGACCTATACTTTATGGACAGCCCTCGTAAATAGCAATGCACACAGAGCAAGAAGGGGCACTCAGAATGCAACACCCACATTAATATATTTGACACTGAACTGTGTAAATTATTTTTCTGATTCAGTGATATTATAATATATGGTTCTATGTGGCCTTGACATTTGATCAGTTTTGTCCAAAACTAACATACAACCCTTCTCCCATATTTCAATGACAATGACTACACATTGAGTTAAACCATCTGTAACCTTGTTTCACCTTAAACTTTGTCAAAGATCATGTGATGAATGGAAAGGCGACACACAACTTCATATTCGTGCTTAAAAGTAACTACATGGTGTACATATGGTATATCTTCAACCATTTTTCAAAATAGTAATTACTTCTTCATCAAATCCTTGGCAAAGTGGCTGGCAAAGGATTCGCCCTCTTTGTGACTGTGGTTCGCTGCAGCAGATCAGAGATGACTCTGCATCAAAATCGTTATTCTAAATCTCCTCTTCAGTCATAGTGCAACAGATAAGAGAATATTGTGTGTTTATATATTTTACCCCATAACATTCAGTCACAGATAGTCCAAACTATACCTTTTTGGAATTGTTATGATCAAGTGAATAATGTGATATAGTTTTCAATATGATTAGAGCATCTTTTAATTTTGACCCCTGTGTAATTATTTAATTGACTCATACCTGGCTGCCTATTGAAAATTCAGGTGGCTAATCTCTAATTTCAAAAGAGTTCATGTCTAAGGAGTATTTGTGCCGGATTTGATGCTTTATCACTATTTGAATGATTGTTATCTGCTGCACTGTCAAGCATGTGGCTTGTGACCTTGATTTTTAACCTTTTTTTTTCAAAAACAAATCATTGTCCTTGGCTGATGCTCAAACATTCCATCATACTTGGCCAAACTCAGATCTCCTCTCTTCCAGTTATTTTTCTCAATCAGGCATAAACAGACTTGCAGGACCAAAAACAACAGAGACAAAAGTGGTGCTAAAAAGCACCACAAGTGGCTCCTCTATGAATAGAAAATAACCAGTATTCATAAGGGAACCACTTTTGGTGTTGCATAGCACTATAGTGCTACAGTATATAGCATATATATAAAAAAAAATTGATTGATTGATTGATATCAGTATTTTATTTTCTGCAACATGGCTCAGAAATCACTGCAATCCAAACTCCAAATCCTTCCAAACCACATATATATTTTACGTTTATGGTGGGAGATTTTGTGAACAAGGAACTATTAAAAAAAATCCCACAAATGTTTATCTTTTCTTGGCTTACATAAGTTCAAATAAATCTGTACTGCAAAAGGGAGCATACCTTTCTTTGTGTTCATTCACACTTCAGTCTCAACAAGGATAATTAAAATTTTATACCTTGACTGAAATTGATTTTGGAAAGTAAGGACCGTGCGGTCAATAATTGAAGTGCAGCTGTAAGTTTTAGAGCATGCACAGTGGACAAACTGATTTACATTTGTCATGCACAATTCAGAGGAAAATGTCCGTCACTAATCTGCATGTTGCATGTACTTCGCTAGTTAAAATAAATAAATAAATAAAAATCTAGTAAGAACATGTAAGTTGCCCGTAAACACAAGTGATACAACTGTAAGTTGATTTTTGCTGTCAGTTCATCATATATTTGCCAAACGTTAACTTGTCAAATGAATAAACAATTTAATGGAGTCTTCCATAACCTAATATGTATCTGTGGTGAAAATTTGGTGAGAATCCGTGAAGTAGTTTTGATGTAATTGTTCAAAGACTATATAAAGTGAAACTTGATTCAGAATCTGGATTCAGTTCTGGCTCACCTCCAAAATTCAGTAGAGTCTTCCATGACCTGATATCTATCTGTGGTGCAGATTTGGTGAGAATCCGTGAAATGGTTTTGACATAATCCTTCAAAGTGTATATAAAGTGAAATCTTGATCCAGACTCGGATCCGGGTCACCTCCAAAATTTTATGAAGTCTTCCATGGCTTAATACAGAGCCATGGAAGTGTCATCGCAAAATGTTTTGGATGTGGAGAGAATGTGCCCACGTTTTGTTATACTGTGCGCATGTTTTAAGCATTGCTTGAGTAAAACAAAGGCACGATCTACTTAAATGTGGCCACAATTAGTAAAACGTGCACTCAATATTGTCTTGACACATAAATGTTGGCTATTAGCCAACAAAACAGGAGACAGCGTAATACATTTCCCCATTAGAAATGGATCTGGTCAGGGTATGTCATCATGGTTTGGGCACACAAGGACATATAGAGAACTCCACCTACCCAGCATGGCATCATCTGGAGTTTAAGCACATTAAAAAGGATGCTGACGGCGAAGCGTCTCCTCGTCGTGAGGATGACAGTTTAGCTCATATTATGGAGTTCATTTTGAACGAAAGGAAAACGTGCGCTCGCTTTATTAATTCAAGGGCTCGATTAAAGGAAAACATACACACGTTTTTGTTGTGTGGGCCGCTGAAGAGGAGGTACTGCTGGCCCACCACCACAAGATGGCGCCCTGCTTGAAGTGCGGGCTTCAAGCACGAGAGGGCGTCGGAGCGACCAGGAGTGACAGCTGTCACTCATCATCCGTACCAGCTGTCACTCATCCACTACTCATCACCACCACCATAAAGACCGGACTGCAACTCCACCTTCCCGCCGAGAAATCAACTACCAATCAGGTAATTGTCTCTGCTGACTCATACATTGAGTAATAATCTGAACTTCTGTTGCAGCCGTTTTCCTGGTGCTTTCCTTATCTGTGGGATTGGCGTTTGGTGTGACAGCGACCCCAAACCAGATAAGTGGTTAGACAGGAGCTGCACGAGTGTGTGATTGGAGGTGGAGGTTCTCCCTCCTTACTGCATCTGGACTGTCTTTGTTCTCTGCCAGCAGTACCGGGTGTGACTGCTGAAGACAGCGGCCACCTGGGGTGCAGGGCTTGGCGGCTCCGGTGTTCTTCAGCTCCGTTGGTGGTGGAAGCTGTGTGGATCCGGCTTCTCTCTCGCCAGGCGTCTTCTATCGTCGAGCCTGCCCACACGTCACCTGGTGTATGATTGACAGTCACTATATTGTTATTGTCTGTACATCGTTGTGTGATTCACAACATTAAATTGTTACTTTTGGGTTATCCATTGTCCGTTCATTAACGCCCCCTGTTGTGGGTCCGTGTCACGTCACTTTCACAACAGGATTTCTCGGCCAGCGTCATGGATCCCGAGGGGCGTCAACCATCGCTTGAACAGCCAATGGGAGAGCGAGGTGCACAGGCGCCAGCAGGAGGCGTGTTGGGTGAGCTGCAGCACATCTTAACCGCCTTTACCGCTCGGTTGGACTTAGTTACCGAGCAGAGCAGTGTTCTCAATCGTAGGATGGAGGCTCTCACCGCCCAGGTGGAAGCGCGTGCTCAGAGCGCTGCTGCAGCACCTCCTCCTGCAGAGTGTGCCAGAAACAGACATTCCGCTCGTCGTTCAACGAACCCCCCCACCTTCCCCTGAAGCATACATAAGCCCTCCGGAGCCGTACGGAGGCTGTGTGGAGACGTGCGCGGACTTCTTGATGCAGTGCTCGCTCGTCTTTTCACAGCGTCCCGTCATGTACGCAGCAGATGCCAGCCGGGTGGCTTATGTGATCAATTTGCTTCGAGGAGAGGCACGCGCCTGGGCTACGGCACTTTGGGAGCAGAATTCACGGCTCCTAATGGTTTATACTGAGTTTGTGAGGGAGTTCCGACAGGTGTTCGACCACCCTCATAGAGGCGAGACCGCTTCAAGTGTGCTGCTGTCGATACGTCAGGGGCATCGGAGCGCAGCGAAGTATGCAGTTGACTTCCGCATCGCGGCAGCGCGAGCCGGCTGGAATGCTGTTGCGCTGCGCGCCGCCTTTGTAAACGGACTGTCTCTGGTCCTTAAGGAGCACCTGGTGGCGAAGGACGAGCTGGCTTATCAACCTGGTTATACGGTTAGACAACCGATTAACGGAACACCGACGGGAACGAGACGAGGAGCGTGGCCCGGCTCAAGCCGTCCCTCTTCCTCCCGGGTCCGAAAGGAAGCCGACTTCCCCACGCTCCACTGCCAGGGCTCTCCATGTGACAACAGCGCCCCCTGCTGACGTTGCTATGGAAATGAGCAGGGCCAAAAAACGATCAGATCAGAGACAAAGGAGGCTGATCCGTGGAGAGTGTTTTCTCTGCAGCTCTCCCGAGCACATACAGAGAGAATGCCCCAAACGGTCACAACAACAGCACTCGTCCTTAGAGACTGGGCTACGGGTGGGTCACAACACCCACGTGGGGAACCCCCGACGTTCTGCACGAATCCCAGTCACGATCCTGAGTGGGGATCTAACCCCTCACGCCCCAGCACTGGTGGACACGGGGTCGGAGGGGAATCTGCTGGATAGCAGATGGGCAAAGGAGGTTGGGCTCCCTCTAGTGGCCTTACCGTCACCACTGTCGGTGCGGGCGCTAGATGGCACCCTTCTTCCACTAATCACACACCAGACACAGCCAGTGACATTGGTGGTGTCTGGGAATCACAGGGAGGAGATTGTGTTTTATGTAACACCTTCTACCTCCTGAGTGATTTTGGGTTTTCCATGGTTGTTAAAACACAATCCCCGGATTGATTGGCCATCTGGGGTTGTGGTTCAGTGGAGCGAAACCTGCCACCGGGAGTGTTTAGGATCCTCGGTTCCACCCGGTGTGACAGCTAAGGAGGAGGTTTTTGTCCCTCCCAATCTGGCGGCGGTGCCAGCCGAGTACCACGACCTTGCTGACGTCTTCAGCAAGGATCTGGCACTCACGCTGCCCCCGCACCATCCGTTCAATTGTGCCATTGATTTGATACCGGGCACTGAGTACCCGTCCAGCAGGCTGTACAACCTCTCACGTCCGGAACGCGAATCAATGGAGACCTACATCCGGGACTCGTTAGCTGCCGGGTTGATCCGGAACTCCACCTCCCCGATGGGTGCTGGTTTCTTTTTTGTGGGCAAGAAGGACGGCGGACTCCGTCCATGCATTGATTACAGAGGGCTGAACGAGATCACGGTTCGCAACCGATACCCGTTACCTCTGTTGGATTCAGTGTTCACGCCCCTGCATGGAGCCCAAATTTTCACGAAATTGGATCTTAGGAATGCTTATCACCTGGTTCGGATCCGGGAGGGAGACGAGTGGAAGACGGCATTTAACACCCCGTTAGGTCACTTTGAGTACCTGGTCATGCCGTTCGACCTCACCAATGCGCCCGTGACGTTCCAAGCATTGGTTAATGACGTCTTGCGGGACTTCCTGCATCGGTTTGTCTTCATATATCTAGACGATATACTCATCTTTTCTCCGGATCCTGAAACCCATGTCAAGCATGTACGTCAGGTCCTACAGCGGTTGTTGGAGAACCGACAGTTTGTGAAGGGCGAGAAGTGTGAGTTCCACCGTACTTCTTTGTCCTTCTTGGGGTTCATCATCTCCTCCAACTCCGTCGCCCCTGATCCGGCCAAGGTTGCGGCGGTGAGAGATTGGCCCCAACCAACGAACCGTAGGAAACTACAACAGTTCCTCGGTTTTGCGAATTTCTACCGGAGGTTCATCAAGGGCTACAGTCAGGTAGTTAGCCCCCTGACAGCCCTGACCTCCACAAAAGTCCCCTTCACCTGGTCGGATCGGTGCGAAGCCACGTTTAGGGAGTTGAAACGCCGGTTCTAGACTGCACCAGTTCTGGTGCAGCCCGATCCCAAGTGCCAGTTTGTTGTTGAAGTGGATGCCTCTGACTCAGGGATAGGAGCCGTGCTGTCCCAGAGCGGGGAGTCCGACAAGGTTCTCCATCCATGTGCCTACTTTTCCCGCAGGTTGAACCCAGCTGAACGGAACTATGACGTCGGCAATCAGGAACTTCTTGCGGTGAAGGAGGTTCTTGAGGAGTGGAGACACCTGTTGGAGGGAGCATCGGTACCATTTACGGTTTTCACGGACCATCGGAACCTGGAGTACATCCGGACCGCGAAGCATCTGAACCCCAGGCAAGCCCGCTGGTCGCTGTTCTTCGGGCGTTTTGACTTCCGGATCACCTACCGCCCTGGGACAAAGAACCAACGATCTGACGCCCTGTCCTGGGTGCACGAAGAGGAGGTCAAGACCGAGCTGTCAGACCCCCCTGAAACCATCATCCCAGAGTCCACTGTCATGGCCGTCCTTACCTGGGACGTGGAGAAGACCGTCCGGGAGGCCCTGACACGGAGCCCGGACCCGGGGACAGGTCCGAAGAACAAACTGTACATCCCACCAGAGGCCAGGGCTGCGGTCCTTGACTTCTGTCACGGTTCCAAGCTCTCCTGTCACCCAGGGGTGCGAAGGACTGTGGCAGTGGTCCGGCAGTGCTTCTGGTGGGCGTCTATGGAAGCCGACATCCGGGAGTATGTCCAGGCCTGCACCACCTGTGCCAGGGGCAAAGCTGACCATCACAAGGCCCAAGGCCTCCTCCAGCCTCTGCCTGTGCCTCGTCGCCCCTGGTCTCATATCGGCCTAGACTTTGTCACGGGCCTCGCGCCGTCCCAGGGCAACACCACCATCTTAATGATAGTGGACCGGTTCTCCAAGGCGGCCCACTTCGTGGCCCTCCCGAAGCTCCCGACGGCCCAGGAGACTGCAGACCTCCTGGTCCACCACATCGTGCGTCTGCATGGGATTCCATCAGACATTGTCTCGGATCATGGTCCTCAGTTCTCCTCCCAGGTCTGGAGGAGTTTCTGCAGGGAACTGGGGGCCACCGTCAGTCTCTCGTCTGGGTACCACCCCCAGACGAACGGGCAGGCAGAGCGGACTAACCAGGAACTGGAGCAGGCCCTCCGCTGCGTGACCTCCACGCACCCGACGGCCTGGAGTGACCATCTGGCCTGGATCGAGTACGCTCATAATAGCCAAGTCTCATCTGCCACCGGCCTCTCCCCGTTTGAGGTGTGTTTGGGGTACCAGCCCCCATTGTTTCCACTGGTGGAGGGAGAGGTCGGGGTGCCCTCGGTCCAGGCCCATCTGAGGAAGTGCCGTCGGGTGTGGCGTACCGCCCGCTCTGCCCTGCTCAGAGCTTGGACGAGGGCTAAGGCCCATGCAGACCGCCGGCGTTCCCCGGCCCCTGCATACCAGCCCGGGCAGGAGGTTTGGCTATCCACTAAGGATATCCCCCTGCAGGTGGAATCCCAGAAACTTAAGGACAGGTACATCGGACCATTTCCAATACTCACAGTCCTCAGTCCGGCCACAGTGAAGCTGAAGCTGCCAGCTTCACTGTGGATACACCCCGTGTTTCATGTGTCAAGACTCAAGCCCTGCCATACCTCCCCACTGTGTGCCCCGGGACCAGCGCCGCCTCCTGCCCGGATCATTGACGGGGAGCCCGCGTGGACGGTACGCCGGCTCCTGGACATCCGTCGAAAGGGCCGGGGGTTCCAGTATCTGGTGGACTGGGAGGGTTATGGCCCCGAAGAGCGCTCCTGGGTGAAGAGGAGCTTCATCCTGGACCCGGCCCTCCTGGCCGACTTCTACACCCGTCACCTGGCGCCCGTTGAGGGGGGGGGTCCTGTTGTGTGGGCCGCTGAAGAGGAGGTACTGCTGGCCCACCACCACAAGATGGCGCCCTGCTTGAAGTGCGGGCTTCAAGCACGAGAGGGCGTCGGAGCGACCAGGAGTGACAGCTGTCACTCATCATCCGTACCAGCTGTCACTCATCCACTACTCATCACCACCACCATAAAGGCCGGACTGCAACTTCACCTCCCCGCCGAGAAATCAACTACCAATCAGGTAATTGTCTCTGCTGACTCATACGTTGAGTAATAATCTGAACTTCTGTTGCAGCCGTTTTCCTGGTGCTTTCCTTATCTGTGGGATTGGCGTTTGGTGTGACAGCGACGGCTTCGCCTCACACCCCAAACCAGATAATTGGTTAGACAGGAGCTGCACGAGTGTGTGATTGGAGGTGGACGTTCTCCCTCCTTACTGCATACAGACTGTGGGATTACTGAGTGTGCGTCCTCACACTCATCTGGACTGTCTTTGTTCTCTGCCAGCAGTACTGGGTCTGACTGCTGAAGACAGCGGCCACCTGGGGCGCAGGGCTTGGCGGCTCCGGTGTTCTTCAGCTCCGCTGGTGGTGGAAGCTGTGTGGATCCGGCTTCTCTCTCGCCAGGCGTCTTCTATCGTCGAGCCTGCCCACACGTCACCTGGTATATGATTGACAGTCACTATATTGTTATTGTCTGTACATCGTTGTGTGATTCACAACATTAAATTGTTACTTTTTGGCTTATCCATTGTCCGTTCATTAACGCCCCCTGTTGTGGGTCCGTGTCACGTCACTTTCACAACAGTTTTATTAATTCAAGGGCTCGATTAAAGGAAAACATACACACATTTTATTAATTTGAGGGCGCGATTAAAGGAAAACGTCTGCACGAATTATCACGGCCATTAAAACATGCGCACGTTTTATTAATTTGAGAGCACGTTTTATTAATTCGTGGGCTCAATTAAAGGAAAACGTGTGCACAAATTATCATGGCCAGAAAAAAATATCACTTTAAGTGACCTCTCCTGGGTTCCGTGGCTTAATATGTAACCATGGTGAAAATTTGCAGCGAATCCCTGAAGTAGTTTTGACATAATCCTTCAAAGGCTATATAAAGTGTAACTTGATCCAGAATCTGGATCCGGATCCAGATCACCTCCAAAATTTAATGGAGTCTTCCATGGCCTAATATGGAGCTGTGTTGAAAAATGAATCAAACTCTGTGATGCAGTTTTGACGTAATCCTTCAAAGCGTATATAAAGTGAAATCTTGATCCAGAATCTGGATCACCTCCAAAATTTAATGGAGTCTTTTATAACCTAATATGTATCCGTGGTGAAACTTTAGTGAGAATCCGTGAAATAGTTTTGATGTAATCGTTCAAAGACTATATAAAGTGAAACTTGAATCAGAATCCGGATTCCGGTCTGGCTCACCTCCAAAATCAGTGGAGTCTTCCATGACCTAATACCTACAACTGTAAGTTGATTTTTGGCTGTCAGTTCATCTTATTTTTGCCAAAAGTTAACTTGTCAAATGAATAAACAATTGAGACCTTGATGCACATTTGCACAGCTTTTGTCACCATCTAGTGGCCAATGCGAGCATTTCAGCGCTACTGGAACATTTCCTACTTTATGCACAAAACTTAGTGAAAAAGGCATGTATAAATGTCAGAAATGAATGTTTTTGTGTTTTTTGTGTTTTTTTTTTTTTTTTAGCACACAGAGCTTTTACCTCCCAGGATTAACACATACGAGGTCTCTCAGAAAACTATCCGACCTTTTTATTTTTTAAAAAAACTATATGGATTTGAATCATGTGTGATTGCATCAGCCAAGCTTGAACCTTCGTGCGCATGCATGAGTTTTTTCACGCCTGTCGGTTGCGTCATTCACCTGTGGGCAGGCTTTGAGTGAGCACTGGTCCACCCCCCGCGTCGCATTTTCATTGTCAGGAAAATGGCTGAGAGATTGGAGCAGCGCTGAATCAAATTTTTCCAGAAACTGTGAGAGACAGCCAGGTGGAAACCATTCGGAAGATTCAGACGGCTTTTGGTGAAGATACTCTGGGCGTCACACAGATTAAGGATCATTACAACCGGATTAAAGATGGCCCACAGCGCCGCGCTCCGAGCGGCCATCGACAGGCTGAAACGACCAGATCATTTCCAAACTGAAGGCTGTGTTGATCCGGGATGTCATCTGACTACCAGAGAAATTGCAGAAGAGGTGTACATCAGCACTTTTGCGGCAAATTCCACTGTTACAGGAGATTTTGTAAAGAAAGACGTGCGGAAGAATTTGCACGTCGGGACAGAGCCGCCCATGGCACACAACAAAAAGCACGTCCGTGTTGGAAGTCTCACAGGACAAGTTGTGACATGCCCAGCTGTTACACAATTTCTCGGATACTCACTCGACTGAAAAGCCACCGAAAGCCGTCTGAATCTTCCGAATGGTTTCCAACACGGACGTGCTTTTTGTTGTGCGCCATTGCGGCTCCATCCCAACGCTCAAATTCCTCCGCACGTCTTTCATTACAAAATCTCCTGTAACAGTGGAATGTGCCACAAAAGTGCTGATGTACACCTTTTCCACAATTTCTCTGGTAGTCAGACAACGTCCCGGCTCAACACAGCCTTCACTTTGGAAATGATCTGGTCGTTTTAGCCTGTCGATGGCCCCTCAGAGCGCGGCGCGCCCTGCGCCACTGTGGGCCGTCTTTAATCCAGTCGTAATGATCCTTAATCTGTGTGACGCCCAGAGTATCTTCACCAAAAGCCGTCTGAATCTTCGAAATCGTTTCCACCTGGCTGACTCTCACAGTTTCTGGAAAAATTTGATTCAGCGCTGCTTCAATCGCTCAGCCATTTTCCTGACAATGAAAATCCCATGAGGGGGGTGGACCAGTGCTCACTCAAAGCCTGCCCACAGGCGAATGACGCAACCGACAGGCGTGAAAAAACTCACACATGCGCACGAAGATTCAAGCTTGGCTGATGCAAGCGCACATGATTCAAATCCATATAGTTTTTAAAAAAATAAAAAGGTTGGATAGTTTTCTAACAGACCTCGTATATATTCTTTTGAGAGTTTTACAGTTCTCGACACAAACGTTTGCAGGAAGGACAGACTTTCTCCTGAAAAGCACAACTAACAGTTGTGGAAAAATTTTAAATGACGAAGCTGATCAAAGCTGCTGAGGTAAATGTTAACACTGTGACATGCTGTAAATAAATGGCCAAGAAAGTTGCCGCAATGTGTGCCTGTGTAATTAGGTACAGATGGCTTTTTGATACATTTACAGCTGTGCTGTCAATTAGTCTTCTGAATTAAAGTAATCATCTTGCCGCATGATTGACTGTATTTACCGAGACAGTTAACGTTTATCGAATCCTCTCTGCGGATTAAAGCACGACAGCACATTGGGCTTAATACCAACCTTCAGAAATGTTCTTATTGGTTCCTAAGCAGTCCACATTCGACCCGGCACTGTCCTTGACTGTAATCTCTTTATTAACATTCAAACAGCACTACTTTATCAGCGATTAAGTCATCAGATAAATGAGGCACAAACACTGTGCTCTTCATAATGACTCACTGCTAAATGATCTGATAAAGTCTGAAAAACGTGTGCAGCCACTTTCTTCGTTGAAGAAAACAGTTTTCGCCTCAGATGCAGTGACTCCTGTTTGGCAGAAATACTGATCACCACGACTGCCATGAGTAAATGTTGTCAAGTCTTACCATAGTAGTTTCCTGGATGGAGCCAAAACTGTTGATGAAAATGTTCACTCTGTCTTCAACAGGAATTCCTAGATTACAAAACAGAGAGGAAAGAACATTCATAAGAGACTGACTGAAGGAGAGACTATTGTGCTGCTCACATGCTCTGGAATGGGGTTCAAGGTGCTTGGAGATTGCTGTGCAAGAAACCTTATAAATCAATTTCAACACGAATGAGCTCGATGAGACCTGAAAGTCCCATCAAGAGAGGGAAGACATTTAATGTTGGTGTTGATCAGAATCCAGATGTGGAACCTGGACCAGTGCCTTTCTTTGATTTATATACATGACGCACCATGGATTCTGTTTTAATCCTCTTCTGTAAAAGCTTTCAGACAATCTCCAGTGGTGTGCATTTGTGAATTCTAAAGAGTGCAACCGTCAGATGCAACTTATACAGGTGGGTTTATGACACGAGTACACCCCATTATTATGTATACACTGAACAAAAATATAAACCCAACCCTTTTTAGTTTTTGCTCCCATTTTTCATGAGATGAAATCAAAGATAAAACGTCTTTCTATATACACAAAAGACCTATTTCTCTCAAATACTGTTTACAAATCTTTCTAAATCTGTGTTAGTGGACACTTCTTTGCCAAGATAATCCATCCCACCTCACAGGTGTGGCATATCAAGATGCTGATTTGACAGCATGATTATTGCACAGGCGTGCCTTAGGCTGGCCACAATAAAAGGCCACTCTGAAATGTGCAGTTTTGCGCAGGTTGTTGATCGTGGATTGTTGGTTCACTCCTCTTCAATGGTTGTGCGAAGCTGCTGGATATTGGCAGGAACTGGAACACGCTGTCATATTCACTGATCCATATACTCTTTACTCACACTCACTCATCTTCAACCACTTAGTCCAATCATGGGTCGCAGAGGCTGGAGCCTATCCCAGCAGTCATAGAGCATGAGACGGTGTATACCCAGGACAGGATGTCAGTCTGTCACAGGGCCACAAACACATTCACACCCACTCACATACCTATGGATAATTTAAAGATTCCAATCCACCTAACCCGCATGTCTTTGGATGTGGGAGGAAACCGAAGCACCCGGAGGAAACCCACGGAAACAGGGGGAGAACATGCAAACTCCACACAGAAAGGCCACAGGCGGGAATTGAACCCATGACCTTCTCGTTGTGAGGCAACAGTCCTAATACACTTTATACCCATATACCCTTCATATACATACATACATACATACATACATATATATAGACCACAAACTCACCCTTGAACAGCCCTGTACCGAACTCAACGTCCCGTACCGAAACGGGTCAATACAATACAAATACATGTATCGTTACACCCTTTATATTTTTATATGTATGTATGTATGTATGTGTGTATATATATATATACAGTAGTGTTCACAATAATAGTAGTGCTATATGACTAAAAAGATTAATCCAGGTTTTGGGTATATTTCTTATTGTTATATGAGAAACAAGGTACCAGTAGATTCTCACAAATCCAACAAGACCAAGCATTCATGATATGCACACTCTTAAGGCTATGAAATTGGGCTATTAGTAAAAAAAAAAAAAAAAAGTAGAAAAGGGGGTGTTCACAATAATAGTAGTGTGGCATTCAGTCAGTGAGTTTGTCAGTTTTGTGGAACAAACAGGTGTGAATCAGGTGTCCCCTTTGAAAGCCTGAGGAAAATGGGACGTTCAAGACATTGGTCAGAAGCACAGCGTATTTTGAATAAAAGTTGACTGGAGAGGGGAAAACTTATACGCAGGTGCAAAAAATGATAGGCTGTTCATCTACAATGATCTCCAATGCTTTAAAATGGACAAAAAAACAGAGACGCATTGTTGTGTGGGCCGCTGAAGCGGAGGTACTGCTGGCCCACCACCAGAGGGCGTCCTGCCTGAATGGCGGGCTTCAGGCACGAGAGGGCGCCGCCGCCTCACAGGAGCAGCTGGAAATGACAGCTGTCCCTCATCACCACCTGACAGCTGTTCCTCATCATCACCATCTCCATAAAAGCCGGGCAGCAACTCCACCTCCCTGCCGAGATATCAGTCTACCTGGAAGGTAAAATTCTCAGCCACTGTTGTGCCGAATGCACGTAATCCTTTTCTGAACTATTTGCAGGAGTTCCTGTACTTCTATTTGCAGCTGCGAGCTGGGTTTTGTGGACGGTGGAGGAGTGATGACCTTCACTCCTCGCTCCACATACGATAAGTAGTGGTTCAGGCTCTGCCGTTACATTGTTCCTGAGTTGGAGGTGGAGGTGTTCCCTCCAAGTGGAAAAGAACTGTTTGCTGATTATTTTGCTGGGTGTGCACACACCCACCATAAACTGTTTTTGCTTCCTGCCAGCAGTACTGATCTGACAGCTGGAGACGGTGGCCACCTGGGGATTCAGGACTTGGCGGCTCCGGTGTGTTCCAGATCCATGGGCAGTGGAAATCGTGTGGGACCCGGCTCTTCTCTGGACAGACGTCTTCTATCCTCGAGCCTGCCCACACGTCACCTCATATTACTGACTATTGTTCTAAATTGCATTTGTCTGTTTTTTCCGTTGTGCACGTTCACAACATTAAATTGTTGTTTTTCGGCTGATCCATTGTCCGTTCATTTACGCCCTCTGTTGTGGGTCCGTGTCACTACACTTTTCCCAACAGGATATCTCGGCCAACGTCATGGATCCGGAGGGGCGTCAACCATCGAGTGAGCCACCAATGGCAACGCAGGGTGCACGGGCGCCAGCAGGAGGCGTGTTAGGTGAGCTGCAGCAAATCTTAACTGCCTTCACTGCTCAGTTGGACTTGGTGACCGAGCAGAATGTTATTCTCAATCGGAGGATGGAGGCTCTCACCGCCCAGGTGGAAGCGCGCACGCAGGGCGCTGCTGCAGCACCTCCTCCTGCTGTTCAGGCGCTGAATACAGACATTCCAGTGGTGATTCAACGAACCCAACCCCCCCCTTCCCCTGAAGCATACATAAGCCCTCCGGAACCGTATGGAGGTTGTGTCGAGACGTGCGCGGACTTCTTGATGCAGTGTTCGCTCGTCTTTTCACAGCGTCCTGTTATGTACGCATCAGATGCTAGCCGGGTAGCTTATGTGATAAATCTGCTTCGAGGAGAGGCACGCGCCTGGGCTACGGCGCTCTGAGAGCAAAATTCACGGCTCCACATATACTGGGTTGTGAGGGAGTTTAATCAGGTGTTTGATCATCCCAATAGAGGCGAGACCGCTTCGACCGTGCTGCTGTCAATGAGACAGGGGCGTCGGAGTGCAGCTGAGTATGCAGTCGACTTCCGTATCGCAGCTGCGAGGTCCGGCTGGAATACTGTTGCACTCCGCGCCGCCTTCATAAACGGACTGTCTCCGGTCCTGAAGGAGCATCTACTGGCTAAGGATGAGCCGCGGGATTTTGATGGGCTTGTTGACATGGTTATACGGTTAGACAACCGCTTAGAGGAACATCGTCAGGAGCGGGGCGAAGGGCGTGGCCGGGCGCGAGCCGTCCCTCTTCCTTCCGGGTCCGAAAGGGTGCCGCCGTCCTCACACTCCACAGCCAGAGAGGTCCGTGTGGCAACAGCTCCCCCTGCTGACGAAGCTATGGACACGAGCAGGGCCAAAGTAAAATCTAATGACAGACAACGGAGGCTGGCCCGCTGAGAATGTTTTTTCTGTGGCTCAAGTGAGCACCTACAAAGGAACTGCCCCAAACGTTTAAACTCCAACGCCCGCCCCTAGAGACTGGGCTAAGGGTGGGCCATAACATTCACGTGGGGAGATCCCGTAGATCCGCACGCATCCCAGTGACAATTCTGAGTGGGGATCTAACCCTTCATGCCCCAGCACTGGTGGACACGGGGTCGGAAGGGAATCTGCTGGATAGCAGATGGGCAAGGGAGGTGGGGCTCCCTCTAGTGGCTCTACCTTCACCATTGAAGGTACGGGCACTAGATGGCACCCTTCTCCCATTAATCACACACCAGACACAGCCCGTGACATTGGTTGTGTCTGGGAATCACAGGGAGGAGATCGTGTTTTATGTAACTCCTTCTACCTCCCGAGTGATTCTGGGTTTCCCACGGATGGTGAAGCACAATCCCCGGAGAGATAGGCTGTCTGGGGTTGTGATGCAGTGGAGCGAAACCTGCCACCGGGAATGTTTAGGATCCTCAGTTCCATCTGGTGTGACAGCTAATGAGGAGGTCAAAGTCCCCCCCAATCTGGCGGCGGTACCTGAGGAGTACCACGATCTTGCTGACGTTTTCAGCAAAGATCTGGCACTCACTCTCCCCCCGCACCGGCCGTACGATTGCGCCATTGATTTGATACCGGGCGTTGAGTACCCGTCCAGCAGGCTGTACAACCTCTCACGTCCAGAGCGCGAATCAATGGAGACCTATATCCGGGACTCCTTAGCAGCCGGGTTGATCCGGAACTCCACCTCCCCGATGGGTGCAGGTTTCTTTTTTGTGGGCAAGAAAGACGGCGGACTTCGTCCGTGCATCGATTACAGAGGGCTGAACGAAATCACGGTTCGCAACCGATACCCGTTACCTCTGTTGGATTTGGTGTTCACGCCCTTGCATGGAGCCCAATTATTCACTAAATTGGATCTTAGGAATGCGTATCA
Organism: Thalassophryne amazonica; assembly: GCF_902500255.1. NCBI lineage: Eukaryota > Metazoa > Chordata > Actinopteri > Batrachoidiformes > Batrachoididae > Thalassophryne > Thalassophryne amazonica. Next base: position 69,924,952 of record NC_047113.1, read on the forward strand.
CCTGGTTCGGATCCGGAAGGGAGATGAGTGGAAGACAGCATTTAACACCCCATTAGGTCACTTTGAGTACCTGGTCATGCCGTTAGGCCTCACCAATGAGCCCGCGACGTTCCAAGCCTTGGTTAATAACGTCTTGCGGGATTTGGAGCAGGCCCTCCGTTGCGTGACCTCTGCGCACCCTACGGCCTGGAGTGACCATCTGGCCTGGATCAAGTACGCTCACAATAGCCAAGTTTCATCTGCCACCGGCCTTTCCCTGTTTGAGGTATGTTTGGGGTACCAGCCCCCATTGTTTCCACTCATGGAGGGGGAGGTCGGGGTGCCCTCGGTCCAGGCCCACCTAAGGAGGTGCCGTCGGGTGTGGCGCACTGCCCGCTCTGCCCTGCTGAAAGCCCGGACAAGGGCCAAGGCCCATGCAGACCACCGGCATTCCCCAGCCCCTGCTTACCTGCCCGGGCAGGAGGTTTGGCTATCTACCAAGGACATCCCCCTTCAAGTGGAATCCCAGAAACTGAAAGACCGATTCATTGGACCATTCTCCATACTCAAAGTCCTCAGTCCAGCCACAGTGAAGCTGGTAGCTTCAGCTTCACTGCGGATTCATCCTGTGTTCCATGTTTCCCGTATCAAACCCTACCGCACATCAACACTCTGCACCCCCGGACCGGCAACGCCTCCTGCCCGGATCATAGATGGAGAGCCTGCCTGGACCGTGCGCAGGCTCCTGGACATCCGTCGAAAGGGCCGGGGGTTTCAGTATCTGGTGGACTGGAAGGGTTATGGACCCGAAGAGCGCTCCTGGGTGAAGAGGAGCTTCATCCTGGACCCAGCCCTCCTGCCGATTTCTACCGCCGTCATCCCGACAAACCTGGTTGGGCGCCAGGAGGCGCCCGTTGAGGGGGGGTTCTGTTGTGTGGGCCGCTGAAGAGGAGGTACTGCTGGCCCACCACCAGAGGGCGTCCTGCCTGAATGGCGGGTTTCAGGCACGAGAGGGCGCCGCATCACGGGAGCAGCTGGAAATGACAGCTGCCCCTCATCACCACCTGACAGCTGTTCCTCATCATCACCATCTCCATAAAAGCCGGGCAGCAACTCCACCTCCCTGCCGAGATATCAGTCTACCTGGAAGGTAAAATTCTCAGCCGCTGCTGTGCCGAATGCACGTAATCCTTTTCTGAACTATTTGCAGGAGTTCCTGTACCTTTATTTGCAGCTGGGAGCTGGGTTTTGTGGACGGTGGAGGAGTGACGACCTTCACTCCTCGCTCCACATACGATAAGTAGTGGTTCAGGCTCTGCCGTTACATTGTTCCTGAGTTGGAGGTGGAGGTGTTCCCTCCAAGTGGAAAAGAACTGTTTGCTGATTGTTTTGCTGGGTGTGCACACACCCACCATAAACTGTTTTTGCTTCCTGCCAGCAGTACCGATCTGACAGCTGGAGACGGTGGCCACCTGGGGATTCAGGACTTGGCGGCTCCGGTGTGTTCCAGATCCATGGGCAGTGGAAATCGTGTGGGACCCGGCTCTTCTCTGGACAGACGTCTTCTATCCTCGAGCCTGCCCACACGTCACCTCGTATTATTGACTATTGTTCTAAATTGCATTTGTCTGTTTTTTCCGTTGTGCACGTTCACAACATTAAATTGTTGTTTTTCGGCTGATCCATTGTCCGTTCATTTACGCCCCCTGTTGTGGGTCTGTGTCACTACACTTTTCCCAACAGGCACGGAAGAAAATGGAAAACAACCATCAAAATGGATAGAGGAATAACCAGAATGGCAAAGGCTCACCCACTGATCAGCTCCAGGATGATCAAAGACAGTCTGGAGTTACCTGTAGGTGCTGTGACAGTTAGAAGACACCTGTGTGAAGCTAATTTATTTGCAAGAATCCCCCACGAAGTCCCTCTGTTAAATAAAAGACGTGCAGAAGAGGTTACAATTTGCCAAAGAACACATCAACTGGCCTAAAGAGAAATGGAGGAATATTTTGTGGACTGATGAGAGTAAAACTGTTCTTTTTGGGTCCAAGGGCCGCAGACAGTTTGTGAGACAACCCCCAAACTCTGAATTCAAGCCACAGTTCACAATGAAGACAGTAAAGCATGGTGGTGCAAGCATCATGATATGGGCATGTTTCTCCTACTATGGTGTTGGGCCTATATATCGCATACCAGGTATCATGGATCAGTTTGGATATGTCAAAATACTTGAAGAGGTCATGTTGCCTTATGCTGAAGAGGACATGCCCTTGAAATGGGTGTTTCAACAAGACAATGACCCCAAGCACACTAGTAAACGAGCAAAATCTTGGTTCCAAACCAACAAAATTAATGACACACAGATGTGAAGAAATCATGAAAAACTGTGGTTATACAACTAAATACTAGTTTACTGATTCACAGGATTGCTAAAAAAGCAGTTTGAAAATAATAGTTTTGAGTTTGTAGCATCAACAACAGATGGTACTATTATTGTGAATACCCCCTTTTCTACTTCTTTTTTTTTTTACTAATAGCCCAATTTCATAGCGTTAAGAGTGTGCATACCTTGAATGCTTGGTCTTGTTGGATTTGTGAGAATCTACTGAATCTACTAGAGACCTCCAGGTGGACACCGTTCGGAAAATTAATATGGCTTTCAGGGACGATTTTATGGGGATTATACAGATTAACGAGTGTTACTGCCGCTGTAAGGATGGCCCACAACTGCTGAGAGCATGGCGCGCTCCCAGCGCTGATCGACATGCTCAGACCCCGCTGAAACAACCAGATCATTTCCAACGTGAAGGCTTTGTTGATCCGGGACCTCGTCTGACTTTCACAAAAATGCAGGAGACGTGGACATCAGCACTTTTTCGGCACATTCCACTGTTACAGGAGTTTATTTCATGGAAAGAAAAGTAGAGGGACACGCCACGGAGCTGTTCATTACGCGGCACAAAACCACCTCCGTGTTGGTCTCACAGGACGACTTTCAGGTGGATTTCAGACGGCTGTCGGCTTTTCAGTCGTGTGATTATCCGATTGTGATTGTGCATGAGCTGGACATGCCCCAACATGTCCTGGAAGGCTTCATCATGGTGTTGCTTTGCGCCTTGCGGCTCCACCACGCTCCTCTTTCCATGACAAAAACTCCTGTAACAGTGGAATGTACCGTTCATTTCTAAACTGGGCACTGTCTTGATCCAGTATGTCGTCTGACTAGCACAGGAATTGTGAAAAGACATGGACATCAGCACTTTTTCAGCACATTAAGACAGATGTGTGGAGGAGTTCCGCGCGTCGCGGTGGAGCCGCATGGCGCAAAGCAACGCCGTGATGAAGCCTTCCAGGACATGTTGGGGCATGTCCAGCTCATGCACAATCACAATCGGATAATCACACAACTTAAAAGCCAGCGACAGCCATCTGAAATCCACCTGAAAGCCTGAAAACATGGAGGTGGTTTTGTGCCGCGTAATGAACGGCTCCGTGGCGTGTCCCTCCGCTTTTCTTTCCATGAAAAAAACTCCTGTAACAGTGGAATGTGCCGAAAAAGTGCTGATGTCCACGTCTCCTGCCTTTTTGTGAAAGTCAGACGAGGTCCCGGATCATCAAAGCCTTCACGTTGGAAATGATCTGGTCGTTTCAGCGGGGTCTGAGCATGTCGATCGGCGCCGGGAGCGCGCCGCGGTCTCAGCAGTTGTGGGCCGTCCTTAAAGCGGCAGTAACACTTCTTAATCTGTATAATCCCCATAAAATCGTCCCTGAAAGCCATATTAATTTCCAAACGGTGTCCACCTGGAGGTCTCTCACAGTTTCTGGAAAAAAATTGATGCAGCAAAGCTCCAAATCCTTCAGACATTTATTCGCAATAAAAATCCGATGAGAGGGGTGGACCAGTGCTCACACAAAGCCTGCTCACAGACGAATGATGCAACCGACAGGCGTGAAAAAACTCACGCATGCGCACAAAGGTTCAAGCTTGTCTGATGCAATCACACGTGATTCAAATCCATATGGTTTTTGAAAAAAATAAAAAGGTCCGATACTTTTCTAACAGACCTCGTATATATATATATAATTGCTATAACCAACAGGTTTTTCATTGTGTCTCACAGTAGTCTGTACTCAAGGTTCTTGAAATGAAGGAATATCTCCACCAGGTGGACATTTAACATTAATCCAGGTATTACAATCTATATGTCTGTATGTATATATGTTGATCACTGGGCTAGCAGTTCAAGTCAGCTATGGTGCAGAAGGTTAATGGTTTGAATCCCATTTCAGACTATAATAACTGGAAAACTCAGCAGCAACCCACCTGACTCTTTTTAGATTCTGGGAAACTGAAAATGATGGGGGGATTTTGTGAATTAATTCCGATGCGCATGTCCATGATTACTGAGCCTTGGCAGATGCAACTACCCTTTGAAAACCCCATCTAGTTTCTAGTTAGTGCAATTTCAGAAACATCCTCTCTTGAGATCAACCGCCGCTCTGCTGAGATAAATTAGTCAACACACGCTGTCATCTTGCTCCTCTCAGCTATTTGCATAAATTCATAAAATCCCTAAAGAGAGAACGCACCTCGCCATGCTTAAATTGTTCCTCTTTTACTAAGAGGTTTTTACTTGAAGCCCAAAAGCTACACAGGCTTCAGTGCTGCTAAGCAGTTCAAACAAAACAAACTACAAAATATGTAAATTGCATGAAGGTCACCAGTGTTACATTCTTGTCTTTTCTTATTTGATCATAGACATATGAGGCACAGATTTAGATGTAAATCAGGAGATTAGAATGGAAATGTTAAGAGACGGATGGAGCTTTTTACTCCCCCTAGAAATGAAGAGCAGATGTTTGGCTGCTGGACCAAACACGCTCGGTCAGAGAGGAGACTGGTCACAGCTTCTAATCTGTCAAGTGCAAGAGGACTGAAGATCTCAGAGGTTGCAGGCTGAAGGCTGCCAAGACCAGCAATCAGTCACCTTTTTTCATGCACAACACTTATTTTTTTTTAAAGTGTTTCATTAAGATTCAAAAACTGTTGATTGAAACATTTAAGCAAAAAACTGAATTTGTCTCCTTGACATCTGAAAATTGGACAATCATGACTTAAGAGGGCTGATGCTCCTGCAGGCTCAACACACCACATTATGAATGTAGAAATAAATATACATATGACTCCATCATGTGATTCTGTATGCATTCAATATGAAGTCATTCATATCAATCTCTCTTATTTTGCTGATCAATATATGCTTTAAATCATCCATCTAGGCTTCTTGGTTGTTGTGATATGCCCAAATAAGGTGTTTTTCAGCCCATGTTTTCCATGAGGTTGAGTTATGACCAGTTTACTCCAAAACCTAATTGCTTCTAGATATTTATCCAATTAATAATCCCATCTAGGTTTTTTTTTATTGAGATATACAATAAAAAAAAATGTTGCATTCAGAACCCTGTGATGTTCACAGATTCTAACCTCTAGCTCGGGGAAAAATGCCTTCGATGCTACGTTTGGCTGGAAATTTTTTCTCTGAAACACAGGGAAATTGAGCAACCTGAGGTACCTCAGCTAACATCACAGCCATGGCAGCCGCTTTTGCGACTGCTTAGGCAACAATGATACTATTATTGAAAAGACAATATTCACTATGGAATTTCCCCCAAGTTAAATATGTTCTATTCATTAAAATGAGATGTAATTTTGCAACATGTTGCAAAAATAAACCTATTACTGTATAATGCTTGGATTTTGGTTTTGTAAAATTTGACAGGCCCTATAACTTTAAATGAAGTTTTAACAAGACATCACTGCTATATGTAATACAACCCCTGGCAAACATTATGGAATCACCGGCCTCAGAGGATGTTCATTCAGTTGTTTAATTTTGTAGAAAAAAAAGCAGATCACAGACATGACACAAAACTAAAGTCATTTCAAATGGCAACTTTCTGGCTTTAAGAAAAACTATAAGAAATCAGGAAAAATAATTGTGGCAGTCAGTAACAGTTATTTTTTTAGACCAAGCAGAGGGAAAATAATATGGACTCTCTCAATTCTGAGGAAAAAATTATGGAATCACCCTGTAAATTTTCATCCCCAAAACTAACACCTGCATCAAATCAGATCTGCTCATTAGTCTGCATCTAAAAAGGAGTGATCACACCTTGGAGAGCTGTTGCACCAAGTGGACTGACATGAATCATGGCTCCAACACGAGAGATGTCAACTGAAACAAAGGAGAAGATTATCAAATTCTTAAAAGATGTTGGTTGTTCACAGTCAGCTGTGTCTAAACTCTGGACAAATACAAACAACATGGGAAGGTTGTTAAAGGCAAACATACTGGTAGACCAAGGAAGACATCAAAGCGTCAAGACAGAAAACTTAAAGCAATATGTCTCAAAAATCGAAAATGCACAACAAAACAAATGAGGAACGAATGGGAGGAAACTGGAGTCAACGTCTGAGACCGAACTGTAAGAAACCACCTAAAGGAAATCAATCAATCAATCAATTTTTTTTATATAGCGCCAAATCACAACAAACAGTTGCCCCAAGGCGCTTTATATTGTAAGGCAGGCCATACAATAATTATGTAAAACCGCAACGGTCAAAACGACCCCCTGTGAGCAAGCACTTGGCTACAGTGGGAAGGAAAAACTCCCTTTTAACAAGAAGAAACCTCCAGCAGAACCAGGCTCAGGGAGGGGCAGTCTTCTGCTGGGACTGGTTGGGGCTGAGGGAGAGAACCAGGAAAAAGACATGCTGTGGAGGGGAGCAGAGATTGATCACTAATGATTAAATGCAGAGTGGTGCTCTCTCCTTCTAGTCCCTGTCAGTACTCTAGCTGCAGCATTTTGAATTAACTGAAGGCTTTTCAGGGAACTTTTAGGACAACCTGATAATAATGAATTACAATAGTCCAGCCTAGAGGAAATAAATGCATGAATTAGTTTTTCAGCATCACTCTGAGACAAGAACTTTCTGATTTTAGAGATATTGCGTAAATGCAAAAAAGCAGTCCTACATATTTGTTTAATATGCGCTTTGAATGACATATCCTGATCAAAAATGACTCCAAGATTTCTCACAGTATTACTAGAGCTCAGGGTAATGCCATCCAGAGTAAGGATCTGGTTAGACACCATGCTTCTAAGATTTGTGGGGCCAAGTACAATAACTTCAGTTTTATCTGAGTTTAAAAGCAGGAAATTAGAGGTCATCCATGTCTTTATGTCTGTAAGACAATCCTGCAGTTTAGCTAATTGGTGTGTGTCCTCTGGCTTCATGGATAGATAAAGCTGGGTATCATCTGTGTAACAATGAAAATTTAAGCAATACTGTCTAATAATACTGCCTAAGGGAAGCATGTATAAAATTGGTCCTAGCACAGAACCTTGTGGAACTCCATAATTAACTTTAGTCTGTGAAGAAGATTCCCCATTTACATGAACAAATTGTAATCTATTAGACAAATATGATTCAAACCACCGCAGCGCAGTGCCTTTAATACCTATGGCATGCTCTAATCTCTGTAATAAATTTTATGGTCAACAGTATCAAAAGCAGCACTGAGGTCTAACAGAACAAGCACAGAGATGAGTCCACTGTCCGAGGCCATAAGAAGATCATTTGTAACCTTCACTAATGCTGTTTCTATACTATGATGAATTCTAAAACCTCGCTGAAACTCTTCAAATAGACCATTCCTCTGCAGATGATCAGTTAGCTGTTTTACAACTACCCTTTCAAGAAGTTTTGAGAGAAAAGGAAGGTTGGAGATTGGCCTATAATTAGCTAAGATAGCTGGGTCAAGTGATGGCTTTTTAAGTAATGGTTTAATTACTGCCACCTTAAAAGCCTGTGGTACATAGCCAACTAACAAAGATAGATTGATCATATTTAAGATCGAAGCATTAAATAATGGTAGGGCTTCCTTGAGCAGCCTGGTAGGAATGGGTCTAATAAACATGTTGATGGTTTGGATGAAGTAACTAATGAAAATAACTCAGACAGAACAATCGGAGAGAAAGAGTCTAACCAAATACCGGCATCACTGAAAGCAGCCAAAGATAACGATACGTCTTGGGATGGTTATGAGTAATTTTTGCTCTATAGTTAAAATTTTGTTAGCAAAGAAAGTCATGAAGTCATTACTAGTTAAAGTTAATGGAATACTCAGCTCAATAGAGCTCTGACTCTTTGTCAGCCTGGCTACAGTGCTGAAAAGAAACCTGGGGTTGTTCTTATTTTCTTCCATCAGAGTAAATGTAAATGTTATTAAGAAATGATCAGACAGAAGGGAGTTTTCAGGGAATACTGTTAAGTCTTCTATTTCCATACCATAAGTCAGAACAAGATCTAAGATATGATTAAAGTGGTGGTGGACTCATTTACTTTTTGAGCAAAGCCAATAGAGTCTAATAATAGATTAAATGCAGTGTTGAGGCTGTCATTCTCAGCATCTGTGTGGATGTTAAAATCGCCCACTATAATTATCTTATCTGAGCTAAGCACTAAATCAGACAAAAGGTCTGAAAATTCACAGAGAAACTCACAGTAACGACCAGGTGGACGATAGATAATAACAAATAAACTGGTTTTGGGACTTCCAATTTGGATGGACAAGACTAAGAGTCAAGCTTTCAAATGAATTAAAGCTCTGTCTGGGTTTTTGATTAATTAATAAGCTGGAATAGAAGATTGCTGCTAATCTTCCGCCCCGGCCCGTGCTACGAGCATTCTGACAGTTAGTGTGACTCGGGGGTGTTGACTCATTTAAACTAACATATTCATCCTGCTGTAACCAGGTTTCTGTAAGGCAGAATAAATCAATATGTTGATCAATACAATACAGTACAACTCTGCTTCCTGGTCCCAACCCTGGATAGTCACGGTTTGGAGGATTTAAGAAAATTGGCCAGATTTCTAGAAATGAGAGCTGCTCCATCCAAAGTGGGATGGATGCCGTCTCTCCTAACAAGACCAGGTTTTCCCCAGAAGCTTTGCCAATTATCTATGAAGCCCACCTCATTTTTTGGACACCACTCAGACAGCCAGCAATTCAAGGAGAACATGCAGCTAAACATGTCACTCCCGGTCTGATTGGGGAGGGGCCCAGAGAAAACTACAGAGTCCGACATTGTTTTTGCAAAGTTACACACCGATTTAATGTTAATTTAGTGACCTCCGATTAGCGTAACCGGGTGTCATTACTGCCGACGTGAATTACAATCTTACCAAATTTACGCTTAGCCTTAGCCAGCAGTTTCAAATTTCCTTCAATGTCGCCTGCTCTGGCCCCCGGAAGACAATTGACTATGGTTGCTGGTGTCACTAACTTCACATTTCTCAAAACAGAGTCGCCAATACCAGAGTTTGATCCTCGGCGGGTGTGTCGTCGAGTGGGGAAAAACGGTTAGAAATGTGAACGGGTTGGCGGTGTACACGGGGCTTCTGTTTAGGGCTACGCTTCCTCCTCACAGTCACCCAGTCGGCCTGCTTTCCCGGCTGCTCGGGATCTGCCAGGGGGTAACTAATGGCGGCTAAGCTACCTTGGTCCGCACCGACTACAGGGGCCTGGCTAGCTGTAGAATTTTCCACGGTGCGGAGCCGAGTCTCCAATTCGCCCAGCCTGGCCTCCAAAGCTACGAATAAGCTACACTTATTACAAGTACCGTTACTGCTAAAGGAGGCCGAGGAATAACTAAACATTTCACACCCAGAGCAGAAAAGTGCGGGAGAGACAGGAGAAGCTGCCATGCTAAATCGGCTAAGAGCTAGTAGCTACGCTAAGCTAGCGGATTCCTAAAAACACGCAAAGTGAATAATGTGTAAATAATTTAGAGGTGATTCAGCAGAAGGAGTGCTTTAGTTAAGGCACGTAAAGATTACACTGGGAAACAAATCGTAATCTAGATAACTAGATCAATCTAACTGCGCAGATTAAACAGCTAACAGATACAGAAAAACACCGCTGTGCTCCGGAACAGGAAGTGATACAATACCGCAGTGAGAGCCACACAGATACCACAGAAATGGGATTTAAATACAGAAAAGCTAAACGAAAGCCATCATTAACACCTAAACAGAAAAAAAACAAGGTTACAATGGGCTAAGGAAAAGCAATCATGGACTGTGGATGACTGGATGAAAGTCCTATTCAGTGATGAATCTCGAATCTGCATTGGGCAAGGTGATGATGCTGGAACTTTTGTTTGGTGCCGTTCCAATGAGATTTATAAAGATGACTGCCTGAAGAGAACATGTAAATTTCCACACTCATTGATTATATGGGGCTGCATGTCAGGTAAAGGCAATGGGGAGATGGCTGTCATTACATCATCAATAAATGCACAAGTTTACGTTGATATTTTGGACACTTTCTTATCCCATCAATTGAAAGGATGTTTGGGGATGATGAAATAATTTTTCAAGATGATAATGCATCTTGCCATAGAGCAAAAACTGTGAAAACATTCCTTGCGAAAAGACACATAAGGTCAATGTCATGGCCTGCAAATAGTCCGGATCTCAATCCAATTGAAAATCTTTGGTGGAAGTTGAAGAAAATGGTCCATGACAAGGCCCCAACCTGCAAAGCTGATCTGGCAACAGCAATCAGAGAAAGTTGGAGCCAGATTGATGAAGAGTACTGTTTGTCACTCATTAAGTCCATGCCTCAGAGACTGCAAGCTGTTATAAAAGCCAGAGGTGGTGCAACAAAATACTAGTGATGTTGTTGTGTGGGCCGCTGAAGAGGAGGTACTGCTGGCCCATCACCACCAGACGGCGCCCTGCTTGGAGTGCGGGCTCCAAGCACGAGAGGGCGTCAGAGCCGCTGGAAGTGACAGCTGTCACCTATCAACCCCAGCTGTCACCCATCACCACCACTACAAAGACCGGACTGCAACTCCACCTCCTCGCCGAGAAATCAGCTACCATTCAGGTAATTTCTCTGCTACACTTAACGCTGACTAATCGTCTGAACTTCTTTTGCAGCCGTTTTCCTGTGGTGTTGCCTTATCTGTGGGATTGGCGTTTGGTGTGATCAGCGACGGCTTCGCTTCACACCCCAACCAGATAAGTGGTTAGACAGGAGCTGCACGAGTGTGTGATTAGAGGTGGAGGTGCTCCCTCCTTACTGAATACAGACTGTGGGATTACTGAGTGTGCAAACTCACACTCATCAGGACTGTCTCTGTTCTCTGCCAGCAGTACCGGGTCTGACTGCTGAAGACAGCGGCCACCTGGGGCGCAGGACTTGGCGGCTCCGGTGTTCTTCAGCTCCGTTGGTGGTGGAAGCTGTGTGGGATCCGGCTCTTCTCTCGCCAGGCGTCTTCTATTGTCGAGCCTGCCCACACGTCACCTGGTGTATAACTGACAGTCCACCATATTGTTGTTGTCTGTACGTAGTTGTGCTATTCACAACATTAAATTGTTACTTTTGGCTTATCCATTGTCCGTTCATTAACGCCCCCTGTTGTGGGTCCGTGTCACGACACCTTCACAACAGATGTGTTGGAGCGTTCTTTTGTTTTTCATGATTCCATAATTTTTTCCTCAGAATTGAGTGATTCCATATCTTTTTCCCTCTGCTTGGTCAAAAAAGTAACCGTTACTGACTGCCACAATTTTTTTTCCTGATTTCTTATAGTGTTTCTTAAAGCCAGAAAGTTGCCATTTGAAATGACTTTAGTTTTGTGTCATGTCTGTGATCTGCTTTTTTTCTACAAAATTAAACAACTGAATGAACATCATCCGAGGCCGGTGATTCCATAATTTTTGCCAGGGGTTGTATATTTACATTCTATGTACAATTAGTTAAACTACCAGCACCACACTTCAGCAAAATCAGCTTTGACAATTTCATTTAGGCTACAAGATAACATTATCCTTGCTCTACTGTGGTATATAGGCTAAGTAGTTGGTGACTCAAATTACAAATGCAATCTCATGAATGCACTTTTTTCCGGAAGTAAGGGTTTTTGTATGTTGGGTCGATCCGATTTTGTACAAGGGTTCTGAATTCAGCATCATACACATAATCCAGTGAAGTGGATTAGGCTGCAAGGTTGGTAACATACAGCTAATGTGTTATCACAAATAAGTCAATAATTTCACAAATTAAAGTTTAAATTAGTGAAGCCTAATGTTACCATTTATTTGTTCTCAACAGGATAATTTCTGAGTCAGTTACATGGTAATTAGCCACGTAAGCTGTCTTTACAAGCTATTTAATCAACTTTGCTCAGCTGGCGATCTTAAGGGCCCCTTCACACATAGTGCAAACTTGGTCAATTTGCACATTAAGTGTACATGAAGCAGGAATCGTATGCAAACCGTGTAATTTCGCAGCTGCTTCCAACGCCTCGTACACCTGTTACTACAACTATTTGCGAACACCAGCGGCTGAAAAGTGTGCACTGTGCGAGCCCATCGAACCCTCTCACGGCAGACGTCGGCCAAATTCCAACTGACACACACGAACATCTAACACTGCTCGTTTGGCACTTAGAAAATGTGTGGCAATTCGCACTCTCGGCACGACAAGAGACTGCAGACAATCACTGTCATACTTGCAATGAAATTTGTCTAAGTTCCCCACGAGTGTGGCTTTGCAAACACACACTGACACATGGGTGTGTGCGCTCCACTGACAGGAGGTGTGGCTTCTAACAGAGCAGCTTTGGGGATCTGTGGATCTGGACATCCCAGCTGGACAACACCTACTGTGTTTGAACAGACATGGACTAACAACTGTCCACTGTGAGGCACGTGTGTCTGATTGCTGTACTTAACATACTGTACTGGACATAAATAAAAACATATATCACCGTGGCGATAAGCTGCAGGGAGCAAGCGCATGGACGGAGCGGACATCAACAGCCTGCCAGGTTCAAACAAACCATCAGATCAGAACACGCAGTGGGCGATCTGACCATCACGTCAAATACGTGAGCTCTGTTCCGCGGTGTCTGTGCTGTGGCGCGCCGTCCACAACACATGCATGTTGGGCAGAACACATGCGTGGGGCAACTGGGTGCACCAGACCAGTAGATGTGGAGATGATCAGAGCACACTGCTTCTCATTCATGTTATTTCATGACTGTATGTCAGTGACCATGGGTCATCACCAGAGGAACAGATGGATCATCTTTGTTTTATATGCTGTGTGATTTTAATTTTTTTTTTTTTTGTAATACTTCCATGTCCTTCCTGATATGAGGCAGGTTCCTGCAGGTTTCAAATGACAGCTCCTTAGCTCAGTGGTAAAGTTTCTGAGTGGCAATCAGAGCTTTTGGAAGGCATGGATTCGAGTCCCATGTTTTCCACATAAGCAGCATAATGTGATTCCACAGGTACCGGCTGATTTTTATGTTTTATTTATTCCACATAAGCAGCGCTATGTGGTGCACCTCGCACTGTGTTCTTGCTCGAAAGACACTGTCGCGTGCATTGGATCATGTATACCACATTTTTTCATGTTGCGCTAATCTGAACTGTTTTGTGCTGTTTTGCCGTATTCGACAAAACTTCGCACTGTGTGTGAAGGGGCACTAACAGTCAATATATATATAAAAAAAATGCATAAAGACAATGTATTTGTATTATCTGTGTTTCATCTTCAATTACAAACCGTATTGATGTTGCAATGTTTACACTCATTTATCACAGATTTAATACAATTATATTACGTGAATTTACTAATCATCTGAACAAGGCATGCACAAGGATTATTTGAACATGTATGTCACCTCTTTGAATGAATCCAAGTTCACATAGGTTGTGTAAAAGTGCATTGAAATTAACAGGAATTGAAACTATGTGTGTTCTTCTGCAACCTGTATAAATCACGTGCCATTGCAAAGGGTCTTTGTACAAAGTCCGTCAACCCAACAGCCTCAGCTATTTTATGTATAAAGATGCTGTGTGAGTATAAACAGAGCAGAGATTGTATTTTCAGTCAGCATTTTAATGTAGATACCTGAGTCAAAATCAGGAGGTGCACATTCATATTCTGTTTATTTTCCATTGTACGATGACAAAACTACAGCGAGAATGTAAATTTAATAATGAGATGAAGAGTCACAAAGACTTGCCTTTGAAGTTGGGTCTTATTCTGGGATCATAGCTGATCAGTAACCTGTTCAAGATGTTACTGGTTGAGTTTGCTGGGACACGGGCCAGATCCTCAGATGACAGCTGTCTGCAAACAAGAAGACAAAGAGGCAACTGCACACGCGACCACATCGCCAGGTCACATTCCTGTCAGAGTCACATCACATCCACTTCTGCTCTGTGTACATTCTGATTCAAATAAAAGCTGCAACAGCCAACTGGTGTGGATTAAATTAGCTTTTCAAATTTGGACCACCTGGGCGATGTTTGAATGAACAAATATTTAGAAATGAAATGCTGTTGTGGGCCATTTAAAGAGAAAATAAAAATAAAGAGAAAAGAGAAAATATTTTGTTCTTCAGAACATAAACAATGTCTCACAGTACTACTAAAGTCTGTCTAAGTCAGAGAATGTGAGAACCTGACTGAAGACAGACTGATTAATAATTGGATAATTGTTAGTTTCCTGCCAGAGTTTTCCTACATTGACTGAAATTGCACCTGGAGGCTGGGGTCTACAGCCCCTTCAATCCTCACCCTGGAACTGCCAGTGGTTTGGCTGGAAACCAACAGAGTAATCAGGTTAAATTCAATCAAAAGTGCCTCAATCACTCATTTGTGAAAATGAGGTGCAAACTGGCACTCTCAATGAATAGACTAAAGCCCCGTCACACAGAGCAAGAATGTGCAGGAACCAAGCCGACACGGCAAATATTGCCACAATCGCACGCAATCGGGAGGAAAAGAGGCGTGGTCAGCAGTGTCAGAATGCATCCAGATTAACTTGTTCCCACCTGCACCATGGCATCCAAATAAAAGTGTATGTTGACAACAGGCAGATGACAGATTGCAGTCAGATGGCCATAAAAGGCGCTGGACACTGCCTGATGTCAAAATGTCTGGATGACAAACACTGGACCGGAGTGGGGGGGAGTGCTGTGTTCCTCCTTTTGCACAATCCCTGCCGGTACTGGACATGAGAGTACAACCGATGGACTGGACTCATGCCATGTGTCCAAGCCGGCATCAGTGCAATCACTCACTCATTCATGCAATCACACCTCTGCTCATCCTCTCCATCGCAATGCTACTGACCTCACATGCATGTGTGTGTGTGTGTGTGTGTGTGTGTAGAGCAGGTGCTGGACTGATGACGTGATCACTGGGAGTGTGTGTGTTCATAACGGCTGAATGAGTCGCTATGCGTGTGTGCGGGGAGCATGTGCGCGCCGTTGTCAGCTACTGGACACTGCTGGCAGTGGTCAGGGAGCCTTAAGGTTTCCCATGCGTCAGACGCAGCCTTTCCAGGCAACTTTAATGTTTTTTTTGTGTGTGTTTTGGCTCACTTCAGCAGCACAATGCAACTCTGTACACCGCGATGGTTGGATTATCAAATGGCATTTATTTTTGCCATGGTGGATTCCAGCACAGAGAAGCAGGGTGAGAGGATTTTAACCACAGACTGCCAATTCCGGCTCCACGTCCATGTCTGCGCTGTGAAACACTCCTGGGCCATTGTTGGAGGTGAGATTCATGTTTATTAATGCTGTAACTGCCTGGCAAAACAGTTCCATGTCATATCTCCTACAGAGTTAGAAGGTGATCAAATATTACAGTGGTGAGATCTGTTCAGCTATGAGCCTGATGTATGTAATGATGCATTACTGCGCATGGTACCATGGAGAGGCGCAGCTGCCCATGGTATATACAGATATGATGGATGCAATTATTTCACATTGTTTAAGTCGCCCATGGGAAGGAATGTATCTGTACTGTATGGTCTATTATGGATATAACAGCCTGTTCACATTTGCAGCGGTGTGCGCTGCGCCGTGGTGTATGGTGCTTTTGATTTCAATTTTCAATTTATTTTCATTTATATAGCGCCAAATCATAACAAAGTTGTCTCAAGGCGCTTCACACAACTAAGGTCAAACCTTACCAAACCCCACAGCAAGCACACAGGCGACAGTGGTAAAGAAAAACTCCCTCTGATTATTTTGAGGAAGAAACCTCAAGCAGACCAGACTCAAAGGGGTGACCCTCTGCTTGGGCCATGCTACCAAGACAATTTACAAAACAAATAACCAGGAAATTTTGCTGGTGCACAGGACAGGAGGGTTGCAGAAACAGACACCGCACCCATCTCTGGATGGTGCCACACCTCAAACAGAGAGAGAAAAAATAAATCAGGTATCAGAAAGACAACAAATGTAGTATAATTAGTCAGCATTGAGCAACAGGAAAAACAGAAGAAATACTAAGGTTATCACTGGCCACTCGCCCAAAGCTTCACTAAAAGACTCAGAATTTAGATAAAGTTGAGGCTGCTGCCCGCTCCGTTTACTAATAAAATGAATTTAAACGCGTAAAAAGCATAGCAACATATGCCATACTAAAGGAAAAATAAGTGCGTCTTAAGTCTTGCTTTAAGACTTGGTTTGATTGTGCGCTGTTCACATTCACTGCACATGATGAATGTGTGCCACATACATGTTATTATATATCAACATTTCCTTTGCCCTCCCTGAACGGGGTCCAGTGGAGGTGGACATACATGGCACAATATGCCAGCAGGCTTTGCTGTGACCGATCCATCTCAGAGTGCAATCAACCCAGATCGGATTGTTTCAAATGCTGTTATGACGCCGTCAGAATACGTAGATTGAGATCAAATGATGCACAAATGGCACATAGACCGCCGTCAGATGTGTGTCCCATCTCCACAGCGCCAAGAGTGTTTTGAACATATGCAACACATTCGGGACAGCCAAGCGAATGGGACCAAATATTTAGTCTGTTCACAGACTGTCTTCGGTTGGTCTTCAGACGGCACCTCAATACTTCCCGACTGTGGCAGGATTTGTCATTCTGACGCCATTCGGCCTCAATCGGCGTATGTTTGACAGTGGTATAAGTTTGAGCCACATCTGATCTGTATTGTGGATTTAGTGGATACTTGATTTTAACATTGAAAAGCCCTTTTCATTTATATTTTGTATTATATTTTAGCTTATGAGAAGCCACTTCTAACAGGACTTTGGCACTGAAAATGTTTTCCAAGTAAAAAAGTTGTGGAATTAGAAACTACTGCTGATGGAGGTTTGAGCTCTGTGAGCCCGGTGCTCTAGTTTACTTCTGGTCATTTTTTCCCACACAATCAGAGAGGTTTTCTCATCAAAGTTATGCTGTAAAATACATACCACCTGTCTCCAAAAATTTACCACAACAACAAAGTCGTGACTTTCAAAACCATCAAGTCAAACATGATTTGGTTTCTGATGCTGACTGATGAAAAAACATAAAGACAGATGGAAGGAAGGAGAGAACATGATCTGACGGGAGGGAAAGTGAATACATAACGTCTCCTTGTGGGTGGCAAGAATTCTCCTGCCAAGGAATTTGCCCTCCTCAAAGCACTTTGCATATTATGTAAACTTTATCATGCACCGAGGATGAGTTAAAGTGCTCCAAAGAAATGCAGCACAGTGTGTGTAATGCCATACGGTTCCCCTGATCAAAGCAAAAGTCATAATTCCCAGTCACTAAAATGCTTTTCTCTCTGTCTCTCTCTTTTAAGAGGGCACTCTGACAACCCCAACCGCTGCAGCTCAAATGGAACAGAGCGGTTTCCTTGATCCACAAAAGGCATCCGCGGAACTGAGCACGGAATATGTCACACAGTTTACGTTTGCCATCAGGGCAACATCAGAGGGTTTACTCATTGTTTCAGCGTTTGTCACCATTTAAGGTTGTAGCTGTTGAACATTATCACAGAGTCAATGGTCACTTCAGAAGCACGCTGATGGACCAGCGTTCAAATGGTGAGAGATTTGCAGGATAGGAATCATCCCAAGTCACTACACACAAGTAAAGGTGCACTGACACTTGCATGACTTTGATCCGTGCACTTGCACTCACATCGTCGTGACCATTCCACCTGCTGTATTCCCAGCTGGATGCTGTGCTTTGTTCCACTAGCCTCCCAGCATCGTGTGTTGGACACTTTTTTTTTTTTAAGGAAGGAAGGAAGAAAAGGAAGGAATGAAGTAACGAAATAAAGCAAGAAAAAGGAAGGAATATAAGGGAAAAAAACAGAAGGAAGGAACAACTGCATACAAATTAGTAAATTATACATCTGTTTATGTGTAGGAAGGAAGGAAGGAACACAGATAAAAATTATTAAAACATGCATTTGATTGTGTGTTGGAAGAAAGGAAAGGGTGAAAAGGAAGAAGGAAGAAAATAATGGATGGAAAGGAACAGAAGGAGGAAGAAAAAGAAGGAAAGGAAAAATAGGAAGGAAGGAAAGGATGTAAAGGAAAAAAGGGAAAGGAAAGAAAGAAAGAAGGAAGGAAGGAACAGTTACATAGAAATTAGTAAAACAGATATGCTTGAGTTGAAAGGAAGGAAGGTTTTCATTTCTCGTTACTGACCATCCATTAAGAAAGAGCTCTCCTCCTTTCTGATATATTTTGAGCCTTATTATTTCGTGTTGTCGCTGAACGAACCTAAAAATCAGTCCATCCCCTGCCTTCACTTCACATTTGTCATTTCTGAGCGTCAGCAGCGATTCACAGATTATCAGCTCGTTTCTGCTTAAAACTTCACTCCAGTCACCATCTATCTAAGTGACAGACATCTGACGCTTTTGTACAACAATCATTTCCACATACATTCAGCATTATTTCATCATGAAGGATGGAGGAAGCGCTAAGAGCGCCGCAACTACATGTCTGAGTCTGACGTGCTGCTGCGCCTACATCATTTTGGAGCATCAGTAGCGACTCACCGATTGTCTTGTTTCTGCTTAAAATTGACTTTAGAATAATTTAAGAGGTTTTATTTTGTCATCTGATGGTTAATAAACACATTATTCCCTTTGATCGGTTTTGGTGAAGAGAGTCAGACTCAGACGCGTGCACAGTGAAGGCAGGGCGGACCAATTTTTAAGGGGGACCGTTTGGTAGGTGACACTGTGTCAGCCACTGCTTTGTGTTCTCACTTTGTCATGGAAAAGAAAAGCTGACCCACAAAAATGTGAGGTGCGCTCAGCTACAGTCTGACATGTATTTACCATTTTATTAAATATTGCCTCTTGAGTTGGGTTTTGCACTGCACACGTTTTTACACTCCATACTTACGAAGGACAATAAACCTGCTTCCCTTTCTTTTTTCCCTTCCTCGCTGCTTTTTCTTTGGCAGATCCTCCATCTAGACACAGAAACAGGACAAGCAGGAAGACTGCAAACTTCATGGTTCCCATCCTGGTGTGTGTCGATCCTGTGAAAGAAAAGACCACAGGAGAATCCTCATCATCATACGTGGAGGTTGGTGAGCAATTCATGGTCCGCTGTTCAAACGAACACATTCCAGGTTACACATCATTAACTTTTACTCTTAAAGGGGTTATACTGTATAATTATTTTTAATCAAAATGTTATAGTTAAATATTACACAGAAACACAGATGTCCTTGTATTTTGACGATGACACAATTTTTGTAATGTCTCTGTTCATCACCACAGTGGAGCTGAAATGAAACCATCAAGATGCACTTGTGGTGTAGATTTCCAGCTTTTATTCAACCAATTTAACAAAAATATCACATGCAATATTTAGGAATTGCAGCCGTTTAAATACATAATTCCTCCGTGATCAGACGGGACTGGACAGCTGATTCCTTCTTATTCCAACTAGAGATGGTAGCACCTGTTGAATTCACAGGCTGAACCCCAAAATCAGGTTGGAGAAACTTTAGGAGGTGAAGAATCAACAATTTGGTCCATTTTTTTTTAAAGAAGTGATGCACTGGCAAGTGAAACAACACCAAAAGGTAGAAAGATAACAGAAGACATCTCAAGGATTTTCTTAACACATGAAATTTCAGTTACCCTTTGTTAGAAGACACATGGGAGACCAAACCTAGATTTGTGTTGTGATCTGTCCCCTGTCCATGTCTGTGGTCCGTGATTGTGGTCTGTCCATTGTCGGTGTCCCGTTTGTATGTTAATTGTCATTGTGCTTCAGTTCTGTGTCCTATTGTTGTTTTTCCCCTGTTTGCTCTCATTTACAACTTTGAGGCCAATGTTAGTTTTTATTTAGTGGTTCTCCTTTCAGTTTGATTATTATTATGGCATGTTTTAGTTTCCATTCACCCCCAGGGATCTTTTTTGCATCACTTTGTGTGTGTCAATTTGTGCACGTGTTTGTAATAGTCCATGAGCCAGTCATCAATTTTGACCTAATCGGTACCACTTAGAGGGAAGAAACAACACTTAGAGTTCAGCCTCAGTGTACCATGGCCTAGACAAAATGTATGATAGCCATCCCAGGGTGGTAGCTATGTACCAGGTAGGGGTCAATGAAGAATTACACAAAGGTCAAACCTTAAAAATGCTCCAAACATGTTGAAGACTATATCACATTGCTTGTCTGATCATAACAATTCCAAAAAGGTATAGTTTGGACTATCTATGATGAAATGTTCAGGGGTTATGGGGTAAAAATGGCAAAAATGGTGACAAAGGTGAGTTTCAGTTTGTACAGGGGTCAAAAGTAAAAGTTGCGCCAATTTCAGTTAAAAAATAATGCAAATTATTGGTTGAAATAAAAGGATTAATAAATTGAATAGTTTTGACTGTGTTGAATGTTTGGTCTCCAAAGTAAAGGTCAAACCAGGTCAACATCCATTGAATTCTATGACATGTGACATATGTTACTCTCTAACATGAAAACTAAGCATGACAGATGGCGCAAACTATTCCATTTTAGAACCCTATTAACCCAAATAATAATTTTCATCATTTTTTACTGAAATTGGAGCAACTTTAAACTTTGACCCCTGTACAAACTGAACTTGACCTTTGTCACCATTTTTCCTTTTTTTACCCCATACCTTCAGAACATTCCATCACAGATAGTCCAAACTATACCTATTTGGAATCATTACGATCAGACAAGCAACGTGATATAGTTTTCAACATGATTGGAACATTTTTAAAGTTTGACCTCTGTGTAATTCTTCATTGACCCCTACCTGGCTACAGCCACCACCCTGGGATGGCTATCATACATTTTTGTGTAGGCCATGGTACACTGAGGCTGGATTCTAAGTGTTGTTTCTTCCCCTTAAGTGGTACTGAAAACCTGCTTGGCCCATGGACTATAAGTGTGTCTTGTTTTCCGGCCTCCCCTATTCCCTATTCCAGCCTCACATTTCTCACATTTTTTTTTCATGCTCCCGTCACAAAATGAGTTAAATTTTCATGACGGGTTTTTTTTTTAACTTGCTATTACTAACCCTACTCCTACCCCCAACCCTAACCATAACCACCCGCAACCCCCCGCTTCACTTTTAATTTTGTGCAGCCATCACGGAATGAATTAGAATGAATTTGTGCTGCCGTGACAAAAATGAGGCGCTTTTCGTCACAATATCACAAACTAACAGATTAATGTATACAGTGGTCCTTTGCTATAACGCCTTGCTATAACCTTTCGCGGCCTTGCAGTCTCATGGATTTTTTTTAGTCCAGTTTTGCATGCTTTTTTTTTTTTTACAGCGCATTGTGTTCTGAGTCCTCATCAAGCAAGCTGGTCGCGGCACCGTTCAGCACGCGCATTGTGTTCTGCGTGTCTGTTTATAAGAATCTTCTTGCCCAGAAGAAGAAAGAGCAGCAACAACTACCCATAACTGTGTTTGTTCTTCACTCGGAAGAAGACACCTGCACCGAGGTATCACTCAGTGTAAAAAAGACGCAACAGTGGAGCGGCGCCAGGATGCAGAGGTGCAGTCAGAGGAACTGTGAAATACTGGTGAGTCACTATTAATAATTTCGTATGTGTCCAACCTCGTAGGTTGATCGTTAAAATTAAATTTGTTAGTTCTAAAAGCCATCATAATTATTTATAGGAAAAAGGTTTGAACTTTGAGTGTTTACACAGGAGAGAAAAGTGAGAAAATGTTAATGCCTGTTTGAGAAAAGTGTATAAAGTGTGTAGTGAGGGGTTTTACAGCGTTAAAACATCTATAATAAT
Source organism: Thalassophryne amazonica (assembly GCF_902500255.1). Lineage (NCBI taxonomy): Eukaryota > Metazoa > Chordata > Actinopteri > Batrachoidiformes > Batrachoididae > Thalassophryne > Thalassophryne amazonica. The sequence goes on from NC_047113.1 coordinate 69,947,101, forward strand.
TGTAAAAAATAACGCTGACTACTTCGCTGATTTCACCTATTGCAGGTTATTTTTAGAACGTAACTCCCGTAATAAACAAGGGACCACTGTATTTTGTGCTGCTGAATCACGACTTGCCATGAGGCCAGGTTGCCTATTCCTGTGCACTGCACACCTGGAGCTCATCTATTCATTTGTGTTTCAGTATTTCACTGCATAACTTCCTCTACCGTCTGCCATATTATTATTTGTCGCCTTGTGAGCATCGAATTTCCTTGTCACCATCCGTTTGTAGATGTTCGGAAGTCTAAGTTTGATGACCCTTTGTCCATTCCCTGGTTGTTGATGCCTCCCTCTACCTTTGTGGGTTTGGAGTTCTACACTAACCCCTGTGTTTGCCATTTAGACTCTTTCTCCATTTGTTGGACTGAACTGCTTTTCAGTTATTAAGTCACCTCTGTTCTCCACTTACTCTTGTGTGATTACTACCTGTATTTCTGGGTTCACCCGTACCTGCAAACCTAACAGATTTGATGTTTGTTTTGTATAAAAATCATTCTCTGTTCCACTCCTACATAAAGCTGTGACTACTGCTGCCACAGACAAAAGATGCACTATCCACAGGTTCTCCAGTCACATCCATAGATGCCAATACTTCTTAGTGGCTTCCCTCACTTGTCTCCTCCTTGCATGCTCACACAGCTTTTGAGAACTGCCTCCTCCAGACAGAATTATCATACAGTACCTCACTGTTTGCATTTCATTATCACTGATGTAAATGAAATCCAAGACAAATTCAGTGACTTGGAAATGGTCATGTTTTATCCACTGAATTGATTGAAGAAAAGTGGCTGTGAAAGTGGTTATATACATTAATAATCAATATACTTTTTTTAACAATTACATATGTGATTTCAAAATGAATTGTCTATGTTTACAAATATTTATTATCCTAAATTGTTGAATTTAGCTCTGAATTAAAGCTTCATTTCAGCTCCACGTCACTGTCCAGTTATTTATGGACCTGAATGTATTAACAATAATCTTGACATTTAAAGTTACATACACTTGTACAGTTACTTGGGGAGACTGTGTAAAAATGGTTATAATTCCTATAATGATTGGCATTGAACCTATTGAATTAAAGCAGAAAGTCTACACTTACTGTACACCTTGCTTGCATCATTTCAACTAAAAAAAACTCAACTACAAAAATTGACAATGTCCAAATACTGATGAACTCATTTTGTCATTACTGAGCTCTGACTTTGCTCTTGACTTTGAACCCCCCCATTTACTCAGCATGCATGTCACATTCGGCAAATGTCCAAAGTGTACATGAATTAATTGGCAAACATTTAATCAAACAGTGCAAGTTCAAGTATAAATACAATCAGGAGATTGATGCAGAAAGCTAATGATGATCATTCACACGAATGAGGACAGCAGGAATAAAGTCACTTGAAATATCCCATGTGCAACCTGCAGAGAAAAGTCTAAAGTGATGTTTTATTACATCTTTAATGTACTCTATCTATCTATCTATCTATCTATCTATCTATCTATCTATCTATCTATCTATCTATCTATCTATCTATCTATCTATCTATCTATCTATCTATCTATCTATCTATCTATCTATCTATCTATCTATCTATCTATCTATCTATCTATCTATCTATCTATCTATCTATCTATCTATCTATCTATCTAGCAATATTCATTGGTGCCATTCATTGTGCCAGATTTTCAGTGGGTGACTGATCTACATACATCCATATATTAAAAGCTAAGAAGCCTCTATGCGTGCGTGTCTATGGCTTCGATCACAGAGAAACTGGGGAGAGCTGACATTTGCTGTTTGGTATGTGTAAAGAATAAATGTAAATATATGCTATTTTACTCATAATTAGCTCTGCATGCTAACAATGCTAAAAGTTACGAAACTGAATAAAAGGTCTTATGTTCATTATTTTCAAAAAGTAACAAATGTTTAGAAGTATGTACACCATGCAGGTTTAAATAAACTAGATATTGTACTGAATGAATGAATTTGAATACAGTCTATACTTGTGCCATAATGTGTTTAAGGGTTTTATCATGATGTCAAATGAATGAAAATGTGTATGCCTATGCTTTGATAGGTGTTAAATTGATTTATAATGGTTTTGAAATGATACAATATGTATTATACGGTTTGATTAATGATTTCGAAATATGTGCTTATGATGAATTGTATTGAACATGTGGAACTGCTGACAGGTGTGTTGACTCTCAAATCAGTAGTGTTTTGGTTTAAGGTTTTCAGAAATAACATATGCTTAAATAGGGGGTAACATGATGGTTTAAAACATGTCAGACATTGACCATTTTTGAATAAAGTCATGACTAATGCATGACATGATGTTTCATATGTTCAAAGGTCATGAGGTCAAGATGTGGACTGCAAATAATATTGTTGTTGCCTCTGTTTCTAATCAAAGGGTGTGTACATTTATGTTTGAACTATGCTGATCAATAATATACAGTTGAATGATTGTACTGTTCAAAATTAATTGCTGCTGCTGTATTATGTAAAATGTGAGTAATTTCATATTTTGACTATGGGAAAGAATTTTGCTTCCAGAGAGAAACAATGACTGGGTTTTTTTCTTATCTGAAGCCAACCTTGGGAATGTTTGGAGAAATACAGTAACGTCACACTGAACCTGTTCTCATATGAAGCTGCAAGTAACAAGAAGAGAGTGATTCTTTAACAACTGATCTACATTAATTACTTAGTTACACTCGCCGCAAAGGCAGAGTGTGGGTGTATGTGTTGATAAACCTCTGCACCCAGGGTGATTATCAGATCAGTTTCCATCACAACGTTGGACGATTAAGGATTAACAACAATGCCTGCTTTATGGACTAACTTTATTTCTCCATTTCTACCATGGAGTTACATTATTACATGTTTGTGCTCAGACCAAGGACGTGTGGGACTGGGAGCCCCACCCGGACAAATTTCTGAACTGCAAGTTTAAAAACTCTATTTTTGAAAAGAAGATTGTTTGTTTGCTGCATAATGCTGTGGGTATCGGTTTTGTGGCGTTATTAAAGATGTGTATGCATTCTGAATCCATTTTTACGCAAAGATGAGTGATTTTTGATGACTGACCTGCTCTGCTGTTTTAATAAACCTAGTAGGATTAACTTTAATTCAAATTAATGTAGTTTGTGTATTCTATCTTGAACTTCCCACAGACTCACGGGAGGAAACCTGAGATTTTCTGTTTTGAGAAAAGGTTATGTTTTCCCCAACATATGCTTATGTATTTTGGGTCAAGAGTGAATGCTGTGAAAAAGCAAAGTTGATAGGACAAATATTTTTGGAGAAACTATGGAATGTCTTTACACGGTAGGGTGTACCGCAGCCACCCGCACCTGGCAGGAGTTACCACCTGCTCCCTCTGTACGATGGTTAGCAACGAAGTTGCTCCCCTCAGACTTCTTCAACTGAGGGCAGAGCTGCACGACGAGAACCCGTAGACTTCATCGGGTTTTCAAGTGGGCACCCCACCTCACTGATGTTTCGTCAACAAGCCCACGACACCTCAGTGGGGCTTGACAGCAGAACCAGCGTCCTGGAACTGCTCCCTCTGCCATTCAGGGACCCGCCGCACAACCCTGCTCCCCCTCTTCCCTACCAGCCTGGCCCAACCACCAGTCGCTCCTCCTTAGCCACAGCCACCTGGATGACTGCTCCGCCTGCTTGGAGATGCTATTAACCAGGTTCTTGCGGGTTTTTCCTCTAACTCCAAGCATCCCTAGAGTTCTCCAAAGCGACTACCCTGGGAACCCCCTACAACCCACCTCCACTGGTAAGTTCCAGACTCTCCACCCCTTCTGCTGCCTCTCTGCAAGGAGTGGTTGGTACTTTCCCAGCTTGTGCTCATGCGACTCCTCGATCCTCTCCTCCCAGGGTACCGTTAGCTCGATCAAGGCCACTTGCTTTTTTGTGCGAGACCAGAGCACGATGTCCGGTCGGAGGCTGGTAACTGCAATCTCTTCTGGAAACTTAAGCTGCCTACCGAGGTCAACTCTCATCTCCCAGTCCTCTGCTGTGCCAAGGATGCCTTCACACCTGTCCTCCTTGCCTGCTTTTTCCCCTGGCCTGAGAAAGCTAATGAAATGAGGGCCTTTGGTCTGGGCCTTAGTTCTTTCCCGCTTCCTCTCTTTCTCAAGACCATCGGCCAATTGCGCCAGCACTTTATCATGGAGCCACCTGAACCTCCCCTCGCTCAGACTTGCTTGGCAAGATGACAGAATGTGTTCCAGGCTTGCTGGTCTCCTGCACTGCACGCAGAAGGGGTCCTCCGTCAGCTTCCACCTTTGCAGATTCGCTGGTGTTGGCAGCACATCATACACGGAGCTCAGCAGGAACTTTAGCCGATGCCCCTCCATGCTCCAGATGTCCTTCCAACTGAGGGATCTCCCCCGGACACCGTCCCACCGAGTCCAACTGCCTTGCTGCCTCATGGCCACTGCCCTAGCTTGCCTTTTCTCTTCCTCTGCAGCCCTGATCTCTTCCTGCACCATTCCACGACAGTCTTTTGCCTTCGCCTCCTTCCAGCTAGCTCGGGTGATGACTCCCAGGCCCAACCTCCCCTGGGTCATAGTCCCCATGATATCCGCATGTTGCAATCGCTCCTCTGCTTCCCTCAGCGCACAGCTGGCATCCCATTTCCGGCCTGTCTTCACAGTGATGTTTGCCTGACGCACCGCCTTATCGTCGCTGTCCCGTAACATCATGGCTAACCGGACCTTGGCTGTCTTGAATTCCTCCATGACAGATGTAATTGGTAGTTGCAATTTACTCTCTGAGCTGTAAAGCCCTAAGGAGCAAAAGCTTTTGGGGACTGACAGCCATCTCCTGAGGAAGCTGTTAATCTTCCGCTCCAGAGCCTCCACTGTTGTCAAAGGAATCTCATACACCAGCAGCGGCCACAGAAGCCTTGGTAGGATGCCGTGTTGGTAACCCCATGCCTTGTACCTCCCCGGTAGGCCACTCCTCTCGAGGGCCTGCAGCCATTCTTCTGCTTGGTTGAGCATCTCCTTTACACTCACCTTGTCAGTCAGGTCAGCTCTGTACAACATTCCTAAGCTCTTAACTGGCTTCTCTGTTACCGAGGGGATGATGTCATCACCGATCTTAAACCGGAAGCGATCTTGGACGCGGCCATGTATCAGGACCAAACTCCTTGACTTCGAAGGTTTAAACTCCATCCTTGCTGCAGTTGTAAGCTCGACCAAGTCCTCCAAGATCCACCTGCCCTCCGGGAACGACCTGGCCGTAATTGTTAAGTCGTCCATAAAGGCTATGACTGGGACCTGCTGGATCCCACTCGACAGTACGGCTCCCCGCCTTGGCTTCTCCACTGACTTAACCAGGAGGTTCATCGCTGCAGCAAAAAGTATCACTGAGACGGTACACCCAGTTGCGATTCCAACCTCCAGCCTCTGCCAGTTGGTTGTCAAGTCACCCGAAGAGAAGCGCATCTTAAATTTCCCAAAGTAGTCCTGGAGGAGTAGCTGGACTTTATCAGGGACATGGTAGGCTTTGAGTGTATAATGGACCAACTTATGGGGCACTGTACCATAGGCATTTGTTAGATCAAGCCACAGGACTGCTAGATCCCCATTGTTCTTCTTAGCATCCTCAATAATCCTGGATATAATGCTGTTGTGCTCGAGACAACCCGGTACTCCTGGGACTCCACCTTTTTGTACTGATGTATCAATGTACCTGTTGCTTATCAGAAACTGTGTTAGCCTCTTTGCCACTACTCCAAAAAACACTTTGCCCTCCACGTTCAACAGTGATATTGTGCGGAAATCTTTCAGGCTGGCCGAGTCCTCCTGTTTGGGAATGAAGCATCCTTCAGCTAAGAGAAAACTGTCCGGCAGCTGGTTCTTCCTCCACACCACCTTAAGTAATCTCCACAGTCGCCTTCTCAGCCGCTCACAGTTCTTATATACCCTGTACGGAATCCCGTTTGGGCCCGGTGCTGATGCTCCCCTAGCCTTCCGGATGAAGTCGTTAACCTCCTGCCATCTGAGCTCCCCGACATCAAACGAAATGGCTGGCTCTCCGGGACCGCTAAGCTTTCCTTCCAGGTTTAGCTCCTCCTTACGTCTCGGATCACTGTGTACCTTACGGAGGTATTCTTCAACCTCCTCCCTAGAAGCCTTCAGCACTCCTGACCTTTTTACTCCAAGGAGCTTCGACAGGTAAAGAAGGGGTTTGTTATAAATTTCACCCTCTCCTTCTCACGCCTCCTTCTATCCCTCCACTGGCACTCTGCTCTGCGCAAGGTCTTAATGCACTCCCTCAGGACGCCTCGGATTTCTGTAAGTACCGCTTTCTCCTCCTCAGGAGCTTGCAGGAAGGCCTTCTTAAGTCTTCTCAGATCACCTCTGAGCTTCGCAATCTCCCTTAGGCGTCTGTTTTCCTTGCTCTGTTGAGGGCCTCGGCACTGTCTCTGCTCCATCCCAAAGCGCTCTACTCCCATACTCCAGATGATAGTGGACATTGCACTCAACTTCCTTCCACTACCGCCAGCTAGAACAGACTCCAGGACTTGATCTACTTCCCTGTCGAAGGATTCCCAATCTTTCCTGGCTGCTGCTGTAGGCCACCTCACTGGTGTTCTCCTGGCCTCCCCTTCAACTAGGACCTGCACTCGCTGACTCGTTCCTTGACTGGCTTCCCTTACTTGTTGCTGTGGGTCATCTGGTACGATGTTATCAATAGAGAGGATGCTGACACCTTCGTTGTGAGCCTGGAGATTCTGAGTGCTGTGGTTGGACACCTGACCCTGCCTCTCCTCCGTCTCATGAGGTTGCCCTGTGTGTTGCTCACTACTGCGGCGTAAACAGCCCATCCTACTCTGATGTATCTTCAGACCCCTATCGCCTTTGCAGACCTTTCCACATCCACAGACTCTAGCTGTTCCATTATTCTGAGTCGTTAACCTTTGATCGCCATCCATAGACATAATCGTTCCCTGGCTGGCTTCCCTTACTTGTTGCTGTAGGTCATCTGGTACGATGTTATCAGTAGAGAGGATTCTGACTCCTTCATTGTGAGCCTGGAGATTCTGGGTACTCACTACTACGGCGTAAACAGCCCATCCTACTCTGGTGTATCTTCAGACCCCTATCGCCTTTGCATGGATATTAGCTAACAACAGGGAACAATGGACATTGATAATTACATTCTGGAATCACACGCCATTCCAAATCATAGAAACTTTGCATAATTTATTACCACTCTTGAAAATCGTCAGCTACCTATGTTATAAACACTACCCAATCTAGAGCCCGTGGGGATCCACGGGCTATGTGCTAGTCAAGAGGAATGTTTCAAAAACACAGAAGAGTCTTAAAAAAAAAAAAAAATCTAAAAATGTCACAGGTTTTTAAATTTGGCATCATTTGGAGTTAACTGAGAACCGTTGGCTGTATTTGAGAGCCTACTTATATGTTCAAGACTTTCTTGTATTTGAGAGCACAATAATAATAAGCTACAGAAGGCTTCCAGAGTAATGTTTTGGGTCTGCACAAGTCAGGTTCCTCCTTTGGAGCCATCTTGAAAAGATTCATTGTACCAAGATGAGTTATGTGCTCTATTATCCAATAATATAAGAATCTTGGAACCATGAAGACTAGATTGGATTAGACAGAACTTTATTGATCCCTTGGGAAGACTCCCTCAGGGAAATTGAGGTTCCAGCAGCATTGTATAACAGCACACAGGATAAGAAGCATACAGAGTATCCAAAGTGAAAAAAAGAAAAACAGTTTGCAAATGTAAATACCAGACATACTGATCAATACTGGTTTGCTGGCTACTACGGTTCCTCTCATTCCCGTCTCCTGTCTTCCTGTTACTCGTCCTCCCCCTGAGTGAGGAGCTGTACACTCTGATGACCTGAGGGACAAAGGGGTTTTTCAGTCTGTTGGTCCTGCACTTGGGAAGGAGCAGTCTGTGGCTGAAGAGGCTCCTCTGGGTGTTGATGACGGTGTGCAGAGAGTGACAGGCATCATCCATAATGTCCAGCAGTTTGTCCAGTGTTCTCTTCTCTGCCACAGTCACTAGAGAGTCCAGCTTCATGCCAACCACAGAGCCAGCCTGCCTGATCAGTTTGTCCAGTACACGGTGTAATAGAGGATGCTTGCTACTACACAGGAGTTTTCTGCAGATGTTAAATGACTGTAACCTCCACTGGAAGTACAGCCTGCTCTGTTCCTTCCTGTACAGGTGGTTGGTATTGGTTGTCCAGTTTGCTGTCGAGCCACAGCCTGAGGTACTTGTAGGAATCCACAGTCTTCACCTCAGCTCCCTCAATCAGAATTGGTCGCAGGCGTGGTCTGGACTTCCCAAAGTCAATGACCAGCTCCTTTGTCTTTGAGTTGTTGAGTAGTAGATCTTTTGTGTGGTAGCAGGCAGTAAAGTCCTTCACTGGGCTTCTGTACTCCTCCTCTCTGTCTTCTCTGATGCATCCAACAATGGCTGTGTCATCTGCAAACTTCTGGATGTAATACAGCTTCGAGTTGCAGCAGATGTCAGAGATGTACAGAGTGAGGAGAAGAGGGGCCAGCACTGTGCCCTGGGGTACTCTGGTGCTGCTGATTACAGTGTCAGACATGGTGTGCCCCAGCCTGACATACTGTGGTCTGTCGGTGAGGTAGCTGGAGATCCAAGTGACCAGGCAGAGGTCCACTCACATCCTGTTCAGTTTGTCCTGGAGCAAAAGGAGCTGGGTGGTGTTAAAGGCACTCTCGAAGTCCAGGAAGAGAATCCTCACTGTGCGATTCCCCTTATCCATATGTGATTGGACTCAGTGTAGCAAGTAGAGGATGGCATCCTCCACACCAGCACCTGCCCTATATGCAAACTGCAGACACAGTCTTTAGTGTGTTGCACCTGGGGTTTGAGGAAGTCGAGGAAGAGTCGCTCCAACATCTTCATCAGGTATGAGGTGAGTGCTACTGGTCAGAAGTCATTCAGCTCACTGGGCTGGTACTTCTTAGGAACTGGAATGATGCATGAAGTCTTCCAGAGGGTGGACACTCTCCTGCAGGCTAAGTGCGAAGATACGTTGTAGTGGTTCTCCCAGTTCAGTCGTGCAGGTCTTCAGTAGTTGGGGCCACACCTTGTCTGGGCCTGCCACTTTCCTGTGATGAAGCTTCCTCATTAGGAAGCAAGACTCATTAAGGAAGGAGGCAAAAACCAGCTACCAGGAATTAAGAAACTTTTGTTCCAAAGGATCAACAGAATCTCTGGATCACAGAACTGAGTTGGAAGCATCAGATAGAAATGTGAGATCAGCCACCTTTAGGGCATGCGAAGTGCGCATGAAGCAGAAATGGTATGCAAAATGTGTAAAATCGTAGCTCCCTCGAACACCTCGTACACCTGTTGCTACAACTATTTGTGCACACCAGTGGCTGAAAAACAGTGTGCCCTGTGAGAGCTCATCAAACCCTCTCGTGGCAGGTGTCGGCCAAATTCCAGCTGACACACACAAACATCTAACACCGCTCGTTTGGCACTTAGAAAATATGTGGCCATTCACACTATCATCACGAAAACAGTCAGCAGCCAATCACTGTCGAGCTGGATGTGAAATTTCTCAAATTGCCCCCACAAGTGTGGAGTTGCAAAACGTCAAACACATGTGGTGCATGTGTCTTGCACGTGTGCGCATGTGTCGCCCACACGTAAAATGCTTACATGTATGTACAGATCTGGTCACATGGAGGCCGGACAGCAGTTCTGATCACACACAGCACGGGGAGGGGAGCCTGTCAGCTGATCACAGCACACTGACGGCTCAGTGCACACATTACAAACACAGAATCCACCACGAGGACAGTTATATAAATAATTACGACAATACCTACATACGCAATTACATAACAAATAGCGAAAATGAATGACCACATAACAAAGAGCGACAAGTTGGTCAAAGCGCTGAATGGAGGGGGGCATGTCCGCCCACAGCCAGGGCTGTAAAGATCTCTGCTCCTGGATGTCCCAGCTTGAGAACACATTCCATGTTTGGAAGGACATGAACTTAAAACATTCCTCCGTGAGGCGCGTGTCTCTCCCTGCTGTCCTCAGGTGGAAATATATAAAACATCTTTTGCCTTTGCCCCGGGCTGCAGCGACGGCACACAGTGCACCTACTTCATGTCTTTGTTTATTTCAGGCATTTTTCCACACTGATTATAGGCCAACAATGGAAGCTCAGGGGTAAGGTTTCCATCTAGTAATCAGAGCTTATGGGTTTGAATCCTGTGAGTGACATTGTTTATTTTTAACTAGGGTTATTTAACCGCAGGGTTCTGTATTGTGTCCCCTTTTATGTATTATTTATATCAACCCAGTGATATTCACTAATTATACAGCTGCTTTTTATTTTATTGTTAACCACATCAGCAGCTTGAAGTGGTGCAGCTGCTCACACTGTGTTCCTGCTCGAAATACACCATTGCGTGCATGAACCATCGCACCAGGATCGTGCATGCCTGTCCATAGGCATGATGTTTTCCCGGTTTGTTCATACGAGCTGTTTCACCGTGAGTCACCCTGAGTTGTACTTATTCATACTATGTGTGAAGGGCCCTTTAACATACTGCAGCAGAACCATGACCAGAAACAGCATTAGCAAACAATGAACTTATTACTTTAAAATCAACACAAAAAAGCTTGACAAATGTTTAAATTTACGATCACCAAGACAAAGGCTGTGAATAAGTTGTATGTCAATTTTGGATAAACAGCCTCCTTCTTGTTGGTCGGACCTTGAATCTTTTCAAGTTGGTTCCTGTTGATGAACCTGACTTCTGGAGAACCTAAGTGTTATTTTTTATATATTTATTTTTTCCTGCTCTTAAAATCAAGAAGGTAGTGGTTCCACAGGTAGACCCTTAAATACAACTAAAGGCTCCCTAATGAACCCCTAATTATGCCAATTATTCATCCTTCAGCAGTACCTCTAAACATTTCTGGACACATTTAGATTAAAATCATACAAGATATATTTTCAAATATATTCACATAAGTTAGTTTGTGTTATAAAAGCAGTAGTGTTGGAGCACAATATCTTCTTACAGCATACATAGTAATACTGAATGGGACATCGTTTATATAAAGTTAGATGTGGGTGTGTATATCCACTTTTGACCAGCTTGTTACCTAGCAACAGTAACTGCTGCAACACACACACACACACACACAACCCTCAAACCCAGTCCCGCTGCCTTCCATGGGTTCTTCTTGCCTTGCTTCCTTCTGTACTGTCTGCAAAAAGTCCAAATACAAACCCAGTGTCATTAGTTTTTTTTGTGCTCCCGTCACGAAATGAGTCAAATTTTCATGATGGGGGTTTGTTTTATCTTATTGTTACTACAAAATCTACTCCTCCCCCTAACCATAATCATAACCTAACCCTACTCCTTTCTGTAAGCCTAACCATAATCCCCCCCCCCCCCCCCCCCCCACCGTAGCACTTTAATTTCATGCACCCCTCACGGAATGTATTAGAATAAATTTGTGCTCCCTTTATGAAAAAAATTTTTGTGACAATATGACGAAACAATAGATTCATGTATATTTCATGATGCTGAATCATGACATGCCGTGAGATATACTTAGGGAACATCAGTTCCTAATATTAACTAGATAAACGTATTGATCCAACAAGATCAAAATCATTGAGAATGATTAAAAATGGCTTTAAATGTACTGAATTCCATCTTTGATGCGACTGACTGCTTTATTCAAAGTCATTTAATGCATTGGTTTCCTAGCAGCCATTCACCTAATGAGCTGAGAGGAATGGGGGAATATCCAATTACTTATTGACCTGTGTGTGCATATCAAAGCAAAATGTTGGGGAGAGTAGAATAGAGTAATGTTCAAATACTTTTGGACTTGAGTGCATATCAAAGCTGAGTGGGCTGCAGGTTTGCCTTGCAACGATACTGTCAGGAGCGATGCAAATGTCTGCAAGATCTCACGCCCGGGCATGACCCGGGTCCCCTGTGAGTTTACCATAAATCTTACTATTAGAAAATCCAAAGCCAGGCCAATTGTGAACACACGATACCTGCACAAATGCGTATTTGTTCTCCCAGGCAGTGCATTTTTGCATCCCTTGATAGAGTTCATTAATCAGCGAGCAGCCACATTACCTGTGTGATTCATTCCCATGCAGTAAAGCATTGGCCTTTCATTGCATCAGGGCTGAGACCCACAATAACGCCTCATCCCCTCCCTGCCAGCAAGACTCTATATAAAGTGAAGCAGTTTATTGTCTCGACACAGACGATCCCTCACACACACTCTCTCTCTGCTTTGGCCCAGTAACTCCTTTTCTGCTGCTCACCTACACATTGATCATCATCTCGACCAGGGGAATCGTCCCCAACAGTCAGTCAAGCAATTTTTAACATCATGCAAACACCTTGAGTCACCCAACATCATTTCATTGATTTGGAAAATTCATCCAAAATAGGAGGCTGGAGTTCACATCCTGCAGGAAAGAAAGGCCAAATGTGCACATTAACAGTGACAGACAGAAATACTACATGGCAGCAGTCGGAGCAATGACAAAACCTCGACTTGGCATCAAACCACATTTCTTAGAAATCTTTATATACACATAAAGGGCTAATTCTGTCTGTCTGTCTGTCTGCCCGGGATAAACTCCCAACTATATATGTAGCCCTAAAAACTATATATATTCTGAATCCTCATGACTGGGGAGAAACTGGTACCAATGTGGAAATGTAACCAATAATTTAATTCTTTAATCTTTTCTCTTTATCTATTTATCTTTTAGGGTTACTTGATGTCATCAGAAAGCCTGAGTACAAAAAAGTATAAAGTGGTCAAATATCTAATCGCCACCCCCCCCCCCCCCCAATCCTGATGATGTCATCAAGAAAGCCTGAGTACAAAATTATAAAGTGGGTCAATTCTAATTGCACCCCACCCAAACTAGTGGGCAACCTGACACTCTGGGTGACCATGTCAGCTGCCCTTTGGTCACACTGTTCATGACATATGTGATTGGTGGCCAAAGTCTTTCCAAACCTCCACCGTACTACCATAACCACAGCTGGCTGAGTCGCGTGCTATCCTTGCTCCAAAGAACTTGGGCAGTGGATGACATCAATGCTAAGCTTCTGGCCCAGCTTCCATGACAGGCCTCCAACTACATGTCAATTGACACAGTGCCCGATCCAGATGAGGTGGTTAACTACCCAGTTGAATTCCTTAACAGCCTGAAACCAGCAGGCCTCCCACCACACAGCTTGGTGCTCATAGTTGGTCACCCAGTCATGCTCCTGCGGAATCTCGACCCACCCAAGCTCTGCAATGAAACACGACTCACAATTAAGAAGTTGATGCCAAGAGTCCTGGAGGCCACAGTAATGACAGACAAGGCCAAGGGAGAAGATGTCTTTATACCAAGGATTCCACTTTCCCATCAGACATGCCATTTGAGTTCAGGTATCTGCAGTTCCCAGTCAAGCCCAGCTTTGCAATGTCCATCAACAAGGCTCAGGGACAGTCCCTTAAGGTGGTTTGACTGAATCTGGCAGAGCCTGTGTTCTCCCATGGCCAGTTGTATGTCGGCTGCTCCAGGGTTGGTAATCCAGAACAGCTGTACATCCTCAAGAGGCTCTTCAAAACTAATGGTCAGAAACAGACACTAAGTCAATTTCATGAAGAAATATTTCTCCATTCTAATGTTTACATTTGCTGTTTAAACCCATTTTATGTTTGTAAAATTGTAAAAAAAATGTAAAAACAGTGAAATACACCACTACCTCAATTTTGATTCATTGATATTTACATTTACTGTTACCTACCTTTTGTGTGTAAGTTTGTTATAAATTTAATTGCAAAAGAAAGTCTGCATGAAGGACTTCAAATGTGTTTGTCTTTTAACCAAGTATTTCAACTTAGTTTGGGGACTCCACCTCTTATAGTTCTGCTGGACAAACGTTAGCCCATTAAATATTACATTTGTAAGACATCAACATTATAAAAACAAATGTTGGGCAATTGTTTTGATTAAAATGATTGCCATTTGGCCTATGTCTAAAACAGGTTAACCCGGGCAGCGCCGGGTACCCCAGCTAGTATATCCATATATATATATATATATATATATGTATATATATATATATATATAATTACTAACACTACTTCTACCCCCAACCATAACCTTAAACATAACCTAATCCTACTCTTTCCCCCCACCCTGACCACCCCCGAACCACCCCGACCCCCCCGCTTCACTTTTAATTTCATGCAGCCATCACAGAATGAATTAGAATTTTTGCTGTTGTGACGAAAAGGAGGCGCTTTTCATCACAATATCACAAACCAATAGATTAATGTATATTTTGCACTGCTGAATCACGACTTGCCGTGAGACCAGGTTTATATATATATATATATATTTGAACACCCATTTTGCAAGTTCTCCCACTTAGAAATCATGGAGGGGTCTGAAATTTTCATCTTAGGTGCATGTCCACTGTGAGAGACATAATCGAAAAAAAAAAAATCTGAAAATCACAATGTATGATTTTTAAAATAATTTATTTATATGTTACTGCTGCAAATAAGTATTTCAACACCTGTGAAAATTATGTTAATATTTAGTACAGTAGCCTTTGTTTGCAATTACAGAGGTCAAACATATCCTGTAGTTTTTCACCAGGTTTGCACACACTGCAGCAGGGATTTTGGCCCATTCCTCCACACAGATCTTCTCGAGATCAGCCAGGTTACTGGGCTGTCACTGAGAAACACAGAGTTTGAGCTCCCTCCAAAGATTTTCTATTGGGTTTAGGTCTGGAGACTGGCTAGGCCACTCCAAAACCTTGATATGCTTCTTACGGAGCCACTCCTTGGTTATCCTGGGTGTGTGCTTCGGGTCAATGTCATGTTGGAAGACCCATCCACGACCCATCTTCAATGCGCTAACTGAGGGAAGGAGGTTGTTCCACAAAATCTCGCAATACATGGCCACCGGTCATCCTCTCCTTGATACAGTTCAGTCGTCCTGTCCCATGTGCAGTAAAACACTCCCACAGCATGATGCTTCCACCCCCGTGCTTCACAGTAGGGACGGTGTTTTTGGGATAGTACTCAGCATTCTTCTTCCTCCAAACACGGCGAGTGGAATTAAGACCAAAAAGTCTATTTTGGTCTCATCTGACCACATAACTTTCTCCTATGACTCCTCTGGATCATCCAAATGGTCATGGGCAAACTTAAGCCGGGCCTGGACGTGTGCTGATTTAAGCAGGGGTACCTTCCGTGCGATGCGTGATTTTAGTCCATGACGTCTTAGTGTATTACCCACAGTAACCTTGGAAACAGTGGTGCCAGCTCTCTTCAGGTCATTGACCAGCTCCTCCCGTGCAGTTCTGGGCTGATTCCTCACCTTTCATAGGATCATTGATATGCCACGAGGTGGGATCTTGCATGGAGCCCCAGTCCAAGGGAGATTGAAAGTCACGTTTAGCTTCTTCCATTTTCTGATAATTGTTCCAACAGTTGATCTTTTTTCACCAAGCTGCTTGGCAATTGCCCCGTAGCCCTTTCCAGCCTTGTGGAGGTCCACAATGTTGTCTCTGGTGTCTCTGGACAGCTCTTTGGTCTTAGCCATGTTAGGAGTCTGACTGATTGTGTGGGGTGGACAGGTGTCTTTATGCAGCTAACGACATCAAATAATACCGTGGTGCTTCTAATTTGGAATAATAAGTAGAGTGAAGGTGGACTAAACAGGTCTTTGAGGGCCAGAATTTCTGCTGATTGGCAGGTGTTCAAATACTTATTTGCAGCAGTAATATACAAATAAATAATCAAAAAATCATACATTGTGATTTCCGGATTTTTTACTTTTTTTTTAGATTATGTCTCTCACAGTGGACATGCACCTAAGATGAAAATTTCAGACCCCTCCATGATTTCTAAGTAGAGCCCGACTGATATATCGGCCGGACCGATATAAGCCCTTTTCAAAGGACTCACTATCGGCCAAAATTTTGTCTATAGAACGCTGATAATTTCTCATAAACAGAACAGTTACTGAAATAATGTTTGTGTCACAAATATAAAATGTCCTTGCACCGTTTGTCCAGTAGATGGAGGTCTGACTCCATTCAACTGAGAGCTGCTTACACACCTGCTTAAATGTGTTCAGCACCGGCCCCTGTAGTTCGCCGTCACACTGCACTGATCGGCTGACAAAAGGATACAAGTGGCAATATTAAGAGTACCTGAAACTAAAGGGGGCTTGTGAATAAATTAATTTATGTTTACATAATGAAAAATATCCTGCCAGTCCTATCGTCTGTTTGATTTGCACCCAAAGGGACAAAGAATGAAGGGTGAATGTTTCAAGATTTGTTTAATAACTTTTGTAGAGTTGAGGGGTTTATTTTTGTAATGTTATTTATCTTTTCCTTAGAGATCAATGCAACTTTTCACAGATTTTTTTGTACTAGACAGATCTTTGTTACTGTTCTTGAAAATTGCACAAACATACGACAGGGTCTTGTGAAAAGAATTCTATTTTACTGATATATGATAGTTTTCTCACATGTTATATCAGGGTCCATGTTTTCTTGTTAAAATGTTCTACCAGCACTAAAACGAACTTCTGCTTGCACTAAGGTTGTTTGAAAGTTTTTTGTTCTTGAAAGTTGCAGAATAGAAAAATAAAGGAGTGTTGTGAAAATAATGTTTCTTTCCTCTCACAATTACTTGTCTGCAACTGAAAAAGTTTATCTACCTGTAATATAACCTATATCTAAGTTGCAGCAACAAGAGGTACAAGATCAGATGTATTTCACAACTTTTTAAGGATATGTATTTGCTAATTTCACAAAGGTTTAATTCTTGATTGCATTTTTTTGAACTTGAAAATTCTTCTCTGTTATAAAGGTAATCAATATGAGGACAAAGCTTCAGCTTTTAGCTCATACCTTTTTTGTTAAGGGTCCAAAAAAGAACATTTTATTCATTTAAAAAAAAAAAAGAAATCTTCTGATTTATCAGCTATCGGAAAATCAGCCGATTTATCGATTATCGCCATTTTTTTTTCATCCAAATATCGTTATTGGCATCGGCCTCAAAAAATCCATATCGGTCGGGCTCTATTTCTAAGTGGGAGAACTTGCAAAATAGCAGGGTGGTGTTCCATTCTCATTCAGAGCATGCACTCAGACAATAAAGATCCACATCCCTGTACACAAGGACGAAAAGGATATTATAAAGTGGAGGACGCATCCATCATGAATATGAGGTAGTGGGCATTGATCCAGAAAGAACCAACATTCCATGAGAGCTGGATTTTCTTTTGAAGCCATGTGGCATTGCATTTGTGATCAATTAGTCTTGTGACACAAACTTCCAAAATGTTACCAACATCACCTGACCTGCACCAAGGTAGAATTTTTTTTTCACTCAATTTGTTTGTCTGTTTGACTTTTTTGCAGGATTATTAAAAAAAAAAAATCTATCAAACTAATATTTAAGGAATTTGTTGACTTATTATAATGTGAGTCAAAGAAGAGCTTTTTTCCCTTTGTGAACAGATTCATATAACAAGATGCATCTGGGACTTTTTTGTCGCACTTTGACTTATAGCAGAATAATTCAAAAACTGCAAAACAATTTTGGTGAAGCTTGGCAGCAAGTTTCACTAACAGGCAACAGAAAAGTTTCAATTTTGGATTGGATCCAGATATCACAGATAATCTTACATTTTTCATCACTTTATTGTAAAATAGGGTGGTTTGAGACATTTTCCACAATTTCTCAAAAAGTACAAAAGTAATTTTTTTTTTTTTAACTTGGATGTAGGGGTAGGGCAGGGACCAAGAAAAAAAAAATACATTGAATTTTGGAGTTGATCCAGAAAATGGTGTAGATTCAGGAGTTTGGGTTTGTTTCTGTTAAAATGTAGTAATAATAATAATAAAAAAATCTTCAGTTTCTCAAAAAGGCAATGTAATTTCAACACTGAAGATTTAGCACAGTACAACTGGTTTTGACATATCTATGGTATAATTAAAATATATATTGACAGGCACACCATTCTGTGTCACATTCCGTGTCATTCATGTTACTTCCTTGTTTTATTTTGATAGTCCCTTCCTGATTGTTTCTGTAGAATTCTTGTGTTCGTTTTAAGCTTTTTCTGAGTTCCATGGTTACTCTCCAGCGTATTTAAGCCTATCTCTCTGTCTATTCTTTGCCAGATTATCTTGGTGTCCGTTGTGACTTTTGGTGCCTGACCTTGGTTTTTGTCGTTTAGTCTGTTCCCTTGTACTCTGGTATGTTGTGACTACTTGCCTGTTTTAGAGACTTTCATCAGTGTTTTGCCCCTCATGGAACTGGATGCCATGATGGAAAATCTTGTACCCCGCCCACCCCCCCAAAAAAGTTATTACTGTCATTCTCCAGACCAGACTGGTTGTCTGCCTGGGTGGTTGCCATCCAAGGCCAAAGGCAGTTCTGTTGATGTTGTGAATGTGATGAAGTGCAGAATCAATGCATGCTCCCAGACCCTAACACGTGTATGAAAATTCACAGGATTATATGCACAAAATATCACACATAACTTTGTGTTTCTGCAAACACCCCTCATGCAATGCAAGAGAACATGACAATTTTCTACACTTGGCACAAACACAAACTCGGATCCCAGCACAATTTAAAGGTTCTTCACAGATTTCTGCAGAATTTCATAAACATGCTATGTGCAAGATAGTCCAACTGAAACAAAATCACAACATTCTTTCAAAAATGAAATTTAAAATTTGACCTTTACCTTTCCATTTGATTCAACAAAAACTTAATCAGTGTAAATTCTCCTTCATTTCCCGGTTAAAATAGACTGACAGGAAAGTGAATAGATTTTAGTGGACAAGCTGACCTTGGCATCAACTGATGGAGCTAAGCGGCACCGTTGGACAGTTTTGTCCTTGTTGCTGTGTTTTACTTGTGGCAATGTGAAAGCTGCAGAGGCTTTGTCAAACAATCAGTGATTCCAGCAACAGTCCAACAGGTCCACAGCCAATCAGCAACCCGGACACGCAATCAATGGAAAAATACGACACAAGATTTAATTTATTGTTCTAAAGCGTTTCAGTTGACAATAATAATAAGGACAAACAAGAAGAATAAGAAAAATGCTCTGTGTGCGTGTGTCTACATGTGAGTGAGGTGCATTCAAAATGTATCTGACCTTATTGTATCCCATGGAAACAAATGAAGCATGTGAGTTATTTGGTGGGGAGGTGTAAGGAACCTTCTTGTGTGTGCATGAAATTTTTCCCACCTGCTGAGCGCATCACTCGCTAGCAGTCAGCCTTGAACACATATACTGAGCACCCATCAAATTCTCATTTGCTATAACATAACAGAATGACTTGAGCAAAGGTATTGCATCAAATTTTGCCTAAAGCTTGGTGAGACCCAATGGGAATCCATTTGCAAGACTTATTTGCGTAACGCAAATAAGATTGGTTTAACTGCTTCAAAAATGGCCGCACATCAGTGGAGACGGATGCACGTTCCGTTAGGCCATCAACAAGCTGAAATGACCAAGTGATTGACAGAATACGGACTTTGGTCATGGATGACCATCATGTCACCATCCAAAAACTTGCAGATGAGGTCTGGAAAAGCACATGTTCAGGGGGTGTCAGTGAAATTCATGCCGAAGTTGCTAACGGTGGAGTAAGAGCAACTGGGTCTGGAAGTCTCACAGGACTTGCTTTAATGCACGAACAGTGACCCCCAACTTCCTGAACACCACCATCACTGGTGATGACCCGGAAAGGAAATTTTAGTCATTGCAGTGGAAACATCAAATGTCACAGAGACCAAAGAAAAGCACGGCAGGTGTGCAGCAATGTCAAACTCATATTGACCATTTTGTTTGACTCACAAGGGGTGGTGCATCATGAGTTCACACCAAAAGGCCAAAATATTAATACAGAGTATTATCGTGATGTCCTATGTTGCCTTTGTGATGCCGCGTGCTGCAAGTGACCAGATCTGTGGATGGTGAAAAGTTGGCAGCTCCATCGTGATAATGCACCCGCCCAATCTGCTCAACTGATTCAAGCTTTCCTGACATGGCTCCCTTTGGTTTTTGGCTGTTCCCCAAGATCAAAACAACACTAAAGGGGACTCTATTTAAGGCACAAGAAGACATCATGCTGAACGCAGAAGCCCAGCTGGACTCTATTCTGAAAGAGGCCTTCCGGAAATGCATCCAACAATAGCAGAACCACTGGGAGAAGTGTGTGTGTGTGTGTGTGTGTGTGTGTGTGTGTGTGTGTGTGTGTGTGTGTGTGTGTGTGTGTGTGTGTGTGTGTGTGTGTGTGTGTGTGTGTGTGTGTTTGCAGTCCCAAAGAGAATACTTCAAAGGGCATTACAATTTCAGACCCAAAGGTAATTGTATTTTTCGCAGCCAAAGGTTGGATACTTCTTGAATGCACCTATGTTGAATTCATTATGAAGTCATTCATACCAATCAATCATAAATATTTTACTGATCAATATATGCTTTACCTGCGACAGACTGGTGTTCTGTTCAGGGTGTACCCCGCCTGGAATAAGCAGTTGAAGATGAGTGAATGAATATACGAGGTCTGTCCATAAAGTATCGTACCTTTTTATTTTTTTTTAAATTACGAGGGCTGTCCGTAAAGTATAGGTCCTTTTTATTTTTTTCAAAAACTATATGGATTTCATTCATATGTTTTTACGTCAGACATGCTTGAACCCTCGTGCGCATGCGTGAGTTTTTCCATGCCTGTCGGTGACGTCATTCGCCTGTGAGCACTCCTTGTGGGAGGAGTCGTCCAGCCCCTCGTCGGAATTCCTTTGTCTGAGAAGTTGCTGAGAGACTGGCGCTTTGTTTGATCAAAATTTTTTCTAAACCTGTGAGACACATCGAAGTGGACATGGTTCGAAAAATTAAGCTGGTTTCAGTGAAAATTTTAACAGCTGGTGAGAGATTTTGAGGTGATTCTGTCGCTTTAAGGACTTTTCACAATGCGAGACGTCGCGCAGCGCTCTCAGGCAGCGTCATCAGCCTGTTTCAAGCTTAAAACCTCCACATTTCAGGCTCTATTGATCCAGGACGTCGTGCGAGAACAGAGATGTTTCAGAAGAAGTCGGTTTCAGCATTTTATCTGGATATTCCACTGTTAAAGGAGATTTTTTTAATGAAAGACGTGCGGACGGGTCCGCGCGTCGGGACGCAGCCGACGCGGCGTGGCGGCACAGGAAAAACACCTCCGTGTTGATAACCATTTGTTAAAATCCAGTTGGCTTTTGATGGCTTTCAGTGGAGTGAGTATATGAGAAATTGTTTATCAGCTGGAGATGTTCCAACTTGTCCTCAAGGCTTCCAACAGAGGTGTTTTTCCTGTGACGGAGCGTCGCGGCGGCTGCGAGCCGACGCTGCAATCCACCCGCACGTCTTTCATTAAAAAAATCTCCTTTAACAGTGGAATATCCAGATAAAATGCTGAAACCGACTTCTTCTGAAACTTCTCTGTTCTCTCACGATGTCCTGGATCAATAGAGCCCGAAATGTGGAGGTTTTAAACTTGAAACAGGCTGATGACGCTGCCTGAGAGCGCTGCACGACGTCTCGCACTGTGAAAAGTCCTTAAAGCGACAGAATCACCTCAAAATCTCTCACCAGCTGTTAAAATTTTCACTGAAAACCAGCTTAATTTTTCGAACCATGTCCACTTCGATGTGTCTCACAGGTTTAGAAAAATTTTGATCAAACAAAGCGCCAGTCTCTCAGCAACTTCTCAGACAAAGGAATTCCGACGAGGGGCTGGACGACTCCTCCCACCAGGAGTGCTCACAGGCGAATGACGTCACCGACAGGCATGGAAAAACTCACGCATGCGCACGAGGGTTCAAGCATGTCTGACGTAAAAACATATGAATGAAATCCATATAGTTTTTGAAAAAAAATAAAAAGGACCTATACTTTACGGACAGACCTCGTATATGGATTTGATTCATATGTTTTCACGTCAGACAAGCTTGAACCCTTGTGCGCATGCGTGAGTTTTTCCACGCCTGTCGGTGACCTCATTCGCCTGTGAGCACGCCTTATGGAAGGAGTGGTCCCGCCCCGTCGTCGGATTTTCATTGTCTGGAAATGGCGGAATGATTTGGGGTTTTTTTCCATCAGAATTTTTTCAGAAGCTGTTAGGGACTGGCACCTGGAAACCATTCGAAAAATTTGTCTGGCTTTCGGTAAAAATTTTACGGGCTTCACAGAGAATAAGGTCTGTTAGTACAGCTTTAAGGACCCCTTTAAGGACGCTCGGCGCACCGCGCTCCGAGCTGCGGCACAAGCCACAGGACCATTTCTAAGCTGATGGCTCTGTGGATACGAGACCGTCGTGTGCTCTTTCTCTGGTTATCACAAGAGCTGGACATCAGTCATTTTCTGGCAGATTTCACTTTTAACAAGAGATTTTGTCATGGAAAGCCGCGCGGAGGCTTCGCGCGTCACGACCGATTTGCTTTGGAAGCGAGACAAAGGAACACCTCCATTTCGGCGTGTCAGAGGACAAGCCTGGACATGTCTATCTCGGCTTTCAATGCTTACCAGTCCAGTAAGTATCAGTGAAATTGTGGAGAGCTGGACATGTCCAAACTTGTCCTCTGACACACCGAAATGGAGGTATTCCTTTGTCTCGCTTCCAAAGCGAATCGGTCTTTACGCACGAAGCCTCCACGTGGCTTTCCATGACAAAATCTCTTGTTAAAAGTGAAATCTGCCAGAAAATGGCTAATGTCCAGCTCTTGTGATAACCAGAGAAAGAGCACACGACGGTCTCGTATCCACAGAGCCATCCGTTTAGAAATGGTCCGGTGGCTTGTGCCGCATCATCGCAGCTCGGAGTGCGGCGCACTGAGCGTCCTTAAAGGGGTCCTTAAAGCTGTACTAACAGACCTTATTGTCTGTGAAGTCCGTAAAATTTTCACTGAAAGCCAAATAAATTTTTCGAATGGTTTCCAGGTGCCAGTTTCTAACAGCTTCTGAAAAAATTCTGATGGAAAAAAACCCCAAATCATTGCTCCATTTCCAGACAATGAAAATCCGACGACGGGGCGGGACCACTCCTTCCACAAGGCGTGCTCACAGGCGAATGACGTCACCGACAGGCGTGGAAAAACTCACGCATGCGCACAAGGGTTCAAGCTTGTCTGACGTGAAAACATATGAATCAAATCCATATAGTTTAAAAAAAAATAAAAAAGGTATAATACTTTATGGACAGACCTCGTATGCTTTAGATCATCCATCTGGGCTTCTTGGTTGTTGAGATATACAAAAAAATGTGTTTTTCATACCTTGTTTTTTTAACCTTGACATTTGACATGTGACCAAACTACTCTAACATGTTCCCACCAAGGTTGATACATTTAGGCTTCTTGGTGATTGATATAAAAAAAAGGAATACATGGCCTGAAAT
The DNA here is from genome assembly GCF_902500255.1 of Thalassophryne amazonica. Lineage (NCBI taxonomy): Eukaryota > Metazoa > Chordata > Actinopteri > Batrachoidiformes > Batrachoididae > Thalassophryne > Thalassophryne amazonica. The sequence continues at coordinate 69,970,693 of NC_047113.1, forward strand.
CACATTTTTTTTAAACATGACCTTCGATCTTAACCAAAATACTCCAAAAATATAATCATGTGCAGATATCTATCCAGGTAATATTTTCACAAAGCTTGAAGGAAATCTGTCCAGCTGTTTTTGACTTATCTTGCCCAAACACACACACACCCACCAGTAAGAACAATACCCTCAGGACTTTGCTTAAGTACAAGGTGGTGGTGGTGGTAGTAGTAGCAGTAGTAGTAGTAGTAGTAGCAGTAGTGCCAGCAATATAAATTAGTAGAATAAAGGATAGCTTTATATATTTATAAAGATTTGACGTCAAGTTTCACTTGTATTGTCATCACAGTTTCCTCTCCTTCGGTTCAATCAAAACGTCTTAAGCCAAAAGCAAAGAGGCCTTTGTGCCGTCATCGTCATCAAAACACTGATGCAACAAACGCAAAGCAAAGTCCTAACCTGTGGCTGCACGTCTCTCTGCAACAAGGGAAAAGTAAGTAACAAGAGGTGACACGCGCACGGCGAGAGGAGCAATCAGCGGCCACAGTCGGGGGAGGGGGGGCGCAGGAAGAAGATGCCAATATATGCGAAGGCGCACGCACCACTGAACACGCGCGCACAGCCCAAAACGCAAATACAAGCAAAAGCCAGACCGCGCCGTGAACTTCCACTCACCGTGTGGCTTCGTCACCTATCACTGCCGTGCGTGAATCAGACACGGTGGGAGACGACGAGTCGTTACCAGCCGCCGTTCTCCATCCTGCTCCTCTGATCTGAAGCTCAGCTGCTTTCCCCCCTCACTTTTTTTAAAGTTACATCTCGGCAAATTGCCAATTTTTTTATTTTTTTTTTTACCCCTTCTACCCAATTTGATGTGATTTTGGAACCTCCGTGGATCTCCTGATGCCCTTTCGCCTCAGCTCGGGATGGCCAAGATGGAGGCTTGCGTGTACCTGTCATGCAACATGCGCAGAAGCGGCTGCACGCACGCACGCACAGCATCGTCGGTCCCGTCAGCACCACGGACAGCGGCTCTCCGCCTCCTCGGCACCGCCGCCACGAGCGCGCGCTCACAAAGCGCTGGGTCTCTTTCGCGGCAGATGGACGTGACGCGCAGACTGGAGCGCGCTTTGATGTGCCAGAATGTCCACTGACACGTCAGCGTGGATGCATTTTAATAAAACAATCGTGTGTCATAGACCTCCGTTAAATAAAATATGAACATACGGATTTTGAAATGGAAAACAATAGAACCACAGGTCCTCAGAGCTAGGTCCATATGTATTTGGACATTTTGTTAGAATTTAATGATAATAATAAGAATAATACTGACCCTGAGCTCACAGTGCAAACAGACACCTTTTAATATGACGGTAACCGTGGAAAAGCTGCAACACTTTGTGTGTGTGTGTGTGTGTGTGTGTGTCCCTGTTTTTAAGAGACCAAAAGTATTTAGACAATTATGCAACAGTCGAGTTCCGTCACATTTTTAAAAGCTAACTCCTTGGTTGCCTGCAGTCTCTTCTGTTATTTCTGTTTTAATTAGTTTTGATTATTGGCATTAAATTTTTGTATTGTATTATTTTCTGTGAAACGCTTAATTGGTATAGTGTTAACGTGCTGTATCAATAAAATGATGATGATGATGATGGGCTCCAGCCCTTGGTGACCCTTAAATGGAATAATTGCGTTAGGAAAGGGTTTTTTTTTTTATATAGATCTGTCCTCAAATGTAACATCTGTGAATTCATTCATTCACAATTTGTTTATTTGACAGGGACAGTGCATATTAATGGACGTACAATTGTTTATAGACAGTATATATATATATTAAGGTTCCCGGTTCAAATCCCACCCCTGCCACATTTCTCCATGTGAAGTGGAGTTGCATCAGGAAAGGCATCCGGCGTAAAACCTGTGCCAATTCAACATGCAGATCCACCTTGGATTTGCTGTGGCGACCCCAAGTGCAAAACAAGGGAGCAGCCGAAGGGACTTACTTTACTGTATACTTTACTACTGTATACTTTACTAGTATACTTTATATGTATACTTTACTATATATATATATATATATATATATATATATATATATATATATATATATATATATATATACGCCAAAGTGTCCAGGGCAGGAATTGTGGTGAGGACAGGAAGGAAGTGGAGGGCAGCCGATGCAGTCCAGCAGGCAGAATCTCGGCTGAAGCACAAGGCCATCCTCGGTACAGTGGCACAAGGCAGAGCGGGACTTGGGATGTCAACATCAACCCGATATGAGTCTGCCAATTGGAGGGAGAGGCAGAGGCTGGTGCAGGAGGAGGTGCAAGCTTCAGTGGAGGAAGAGTGAAACAGCAGAGCAGTGGCCATGAAGCAGCAAGGAGCCTGGATGAAGTGGGAGCAGGCGATGGAGCGACACATCACCTGGAAGAACATCTGGCAGTGGAACCCCCGGAGGATCAAGTTCTACATCCAAGGGGTTTATGATGTCCTCCCGAGCCCATCTAACCTGTACACCTGGGGCAAAATGGAAACACGTGCATGCACCCTATCCAAGACGGGGACATTGGAGCACATCTTGAACAGCTGCTCCAAGGCACTGAGTGAGGGCCGCTATCGATGGAGGCATGATCAGGTCCTCAAATCCATAGCTAAGGCAATCAGCAAGGGGATTAAGGACAGCCGGTGCACCCAAGCTACAGCCAAAGCCATCCAGTTCGTAAAGGAAGGACAGAAGCCAGAGAAAGCACCAAAGAACTGCTCGGCTGGGTTGCTCTCCACGGCCCGAGACTGGGTGATGACAGTTGACCTGGAGAGGCAGCTGAAAATACCATCGCACATCACCCAGTCCAAACTGAGACCAGACATCATTCTGGTCTCTGAGGCTACAAGGCAACTGGCCATGCTCGAGTTAACAGTTCCGTGGGAAGATAGGATGGAGGAGGCACAGTAGAGAAAGAGGGAGAAGTACCAGGAGCTGGTGGAGGACTGTCGAAGGAATGGCTGGAGGACCAGATGCATGCCAGTAGAGGTGGGGAGCCAGGGATTTGCCAGCCACTCCCTGAGCAAGGCCTACGGCACACTAGGTATAACAGGTGCCATTCGAAAGAGAGCCATTAACAGCAACGCAGAGGCTGTGGAGAAAGCATCCAGATGGCTCTGGCTGAAGAGGGGAGAGAGGTGGGGGGAGTAGAATGCCACTTGGACACAGGCCCAGGTTTGATCAGCCCCGGTTGGGTCGCCTGAATGAGGGTGTCTGTTGTGAGACCCGAAACACCCAGTGACTCCAGGAAACAACACTGATGATGTGTCCGTTAGTGCATCAGGGGATGTTTGCAAAACTATATATATATATATATATATATATATATATATATATATATATATATATATATATATATATATATATATATATATATATAGGGTATCCCAAAAAAAATATACAACATTTAAAACATTTGATTTGACCCTTAAATGCTACAAACTTAATCACTTATGTTTCTTTTTTACTTGCAGAGACCCTGTAGTTTATGTCGATGCACTGAAGGAAAACATCTGCCGAGAAATCCGAAACGTTCCTCGGGACACTTTCCCAAAGGCATTGTAGGCCATAATTGGCTAACGCGGGGCCTACATTGAACATGTTGTCTAAGAGGCTGACAAAATGCAGGGCCAATATTGACATTGGTATGAAAAACTTCAACCTTTCAGCTTTCTATCCAGCCATAAATTTATTTCCTAGACATATGTTTTTTTCCCTTCACATCTCTTCCTGTTCCCCCATCACACACCCCATCCCGGCCACCGCTCACGCCACCCCTTCCCCTGCGGGGGCTGTGCGTTTTTTAGCTGCAGCAGGTCCACGTTCCCACCAAGCTGGCGGTGGCGTGACTCCAGTTGCAGCGGCTACCACACACTCACATCGCCTCCATTTGGAAAACGGACTGTTTCAAGTTTAGTGCACATAAAACAATGTCAAATGTATATGTGTTGTCTTAATTCTGATGTGTGCCATTATTATGGTAAACAAGTAATAATTGTGGATTAATTGCTGTTTGTCTGTGGAATGTGAGTGTGGAAATCTCGTTATTGTAATGACAATGATAATAAAGCTATCTATCCATATGCTTTGAACATTTTCTTTGCTGATAAAATGATAAAATGATAAAATGTTGGGACACCTATATATATATATATATATATATATATATATATATATAGCACACAATTTAACATAAACATGCCAGATCCGTAGTTCCCAGACATAATATAAAACGCAGAGCATTTAACAAGCATAAAAACACATTGATAATTTACAATATAATACAGTGTCATATTTTAATATAACCAAGAGCCATATAAAGGAGGAGTTATCTGTTCCGGTCAAGATGGGGGTTAAGATGCTGTTGTCTCAGTAGTGCAGGCATAAGTGCAGGAAAGTACTGAGGTAGAATTCAGTTGTAGGTGTGTAATGTTACAGTCAGTTTTATTATAAGATGCTGAATTAAAGTGCTTTGTCACGATAGTAAAGTGCTAGATACAGCTGCAGTATCTCTTTAAAGTGCTGGTGTGCATAAGGTTACCTATGTATTGTTGTGTGCGTGTATATGAAAGTATACTGTTTCTGCATGTCTTTGACTAGTAATGATTACAGGTTTGGTTATCTTTCAGCCATGTTTTAAGCTGTGTCTTGAATAAAGGAAATGTGGGGCTGAACCTGATTGTCGTTGGCAGAGTATTCTATGTGCTACTCCCTCTAATAGAGAGTACGTTTTTGACCAAAGGCAGTTTTTCTAAATTTGATCTCGCAATCACCCCTTGCGGAGGATCTGGTGTTAATTTCATTGTTACTTTTCCTTTTAATATAGTTCCTCAGAGGAGGTGGGGCCAAATTGTATAGGGACCTGTAAACAACACAACACATTTTAAAGAGCATGAAATTCTCAAAACTTAAAAGTTTATATTTTTCTACAATTGGACAGTGATGAGAAATCTTTTTTTGTGCAATATTTTTACGGCTTTTTTTTTTTTGTACAATTGTTGGATTGGTTTCAGTACAGTTGTTCCTGCAAAGGACAATGTTGTAATGCAATACTCTATATGTGACAAGATCATAGTGTAAGTAAGATTTAGCCGCATCTATTGTAATAAACAGTCTTATCTGTTTAAAATTAGATAGACTGAACGTTACAGTGTTAGTTACCTTTTTGATGTGTTTTTTGAATATAAGATTTGGGTCTAATATCACTCCAAGATATTTGAATTGGTTCACAGGCTCCAGTTCTTTCCCTTCCAAGAAAACATGGGATCTGGCTAACTTAGTTGGTCTTTTGGTGAACATCATACATACAGTTTTTTTGGTGTTCAGCAGAAGACAATTTTATGTAGCCATTTGTGTATTTTACATGGTGCATTTGTGAGGTCTATAGATATTTTGTCACTCTTTCCCTGGGTAAAGATTACTGCGTCATCTGCATACATTTGCGTATGTAGTTCAGAGCACACATCGGGAAGATTATTTATATACAGAGAGAATAATAGAGGGGCTAATATTGAGCCTTGCGGAAGATCAACATAACTAGGGAGATAAGAGGATGTGGCACCATCCACAACAACACGCTGCTTTCTATTCAAGAGATAACATTGAAACCATTGAATAGTATCCTCCAAAAAATTAACATGTGAAAGTTTAGTGAAGAGAGCTTGACGGTTAACTGTGTCAAATGCTTTCTTTAAATCTAAAAATATGGCTCCTACACAGGGGTTGTTACCGAGTAGATGTTTAATCTTTTCGATAAAAAATAAAAATAAGTTTTACTAAATTTTTTCAGCAAATTTTATTAAATGATGTGTTGACCTATTTAGTGCAATATCACATCTCAGACTCCTAAATATAACTAGGTCCCAGTATGTTGTACAGGAGGTTAAATGATCTCTGTCTGGACTTCTCTGCATGATCACTCACTCACTCACTCATCTTCAACCACTTAGTCCAATTAAGGGTCGCGGGGAGCTGGAGCCTATCCCAGCTGTCATAGAGTGCGAGGTGGGGTGCACCCTGGACAGGACGCCAGTCTGTCACAGGGCCACATATAGACAAACAAACACATTCACACCTACAGACAATTTAAAGATTCCAATCCACCTAACCTGCATGTCTTTGGATGTGGGAGGAAGCTGGAACACCCGGAAAGAATCCACGCAAACACGGGGAGAACACACAATGTTTTTGTTTGTTTTTGTTGCTGTTTTTTTTTTCTTTTTTTTTTTCAATTCTCTCCAAAGGTTTCTCAAGTTGTTGTGTATACAACCAATGATTCATCCATTGGATGTGGGTAAAAAAAATAAAAATGAATAAATGAATCTTCCTTAGAAGGAAGCATCAGTAAGAAACTGGATGTCTAGAAACTTCCTACTTTTAAACTCTGATAAGACTGAAATGATGGTTCTTGGTCCAGTGAGACACTAGCATCAATTTGACCAGTTAACACTCAGCTTAGGCTCATGTGTCATACATCACACAGACAAAGTGAGGAACCTTGGGGTAATTTTTGATCCTACATTGTCCTTTGACCTCCCATTAGAAATATTATGAGGACTGCTTTCTTCCACCTGTGAAATATAACGAAGATTCATCCCATCCTGTCTATGGCTGATGCTGAGATCCTGATCCATGCATTTATCTCTTCTACATTGGACTACTGCAATGTTCTATTTTCTGGTTTACCACAGTCCAACATTAGGGGTCTCCAATTGGTTCAAAATGCTGCAGCCAGACTTTAGACATGAAGCAGAAAGTCTGACCACATTACACTCTTTTTGGCATCCCTTCACTGGTTTCCTGTCCCAGTGAGACCAGATTTTAAGGTTCTGCTACTAGTCTATAAAATTGTTCATGGACTAGCATCTCCCTACCTAGCTGACCTAATTAAACCCTATGTAGTGGCCCAGGCTTTGCGTTCTCAGGGTGCAGGACTACTTTGTGTCACTCGGGTGAATAAGAAGTCTGCGGGTCACAGAGCTTTCTCTTATCGTGCCTCTGTTCTGTGGAATGATTTCCCTGTGTCAATAAAACAGCCAGACTCTGTGGAGACTTTCAAGTCCAAACTTAAGACGTGCTTATTTTCCCTTTCATATGGCTAGCACACTGGTGTAGTTTTGTTTTACACTTTTTACTCTTTTAATTCATTTTATTAGGAAATGGAGTGTGCCACACCCTCAACTTTACCTAAATTCTGGGTCTTTTAGTGAAGCTTAGGGCTAGTGGCCGGCGATCACTTCAGTATTTCTTCTGTTTTTCTTGTTGATTAATGCTGACAAATTATACTGCATTTCTTGTCCTTCTGATGCCTCATTATGTTTTTTCTCTGTTTAAGGTGCAGCTCCATCCAGAGATGGGCGTTGTATTTGTGCTGTCCTGTGCACCAACAGCATTTCCTGTATATTCGTTTTGTGAATTGTTCTGTGAATTGTTCTATAATTTTTGTCTGTAGCATGGCCCAAGCAAAGGGTCACCCCTTTGAGTCTGGTCTGCTTGAGGTTTCTTCCTCAGAGGGAGTTTTTCCTTACCACTGTTGCTCTGGGGGATAGTAAGGTTAGACCTTACTTGTGTGAAGCGCCTTAAGTCAACTCTTTTGTGAGTTGGCGCTATATAAATGAAAATAAATTGAAAAATAAATTGAAATTGAAACATTGAAAAAGAAAAAAATGGTGTGTTTTTATAAGACACAGATCTTTTGTTCTCAGTGGGGGAAAAAAGGAACTACAAAACATGGTGAGGTGACTTTCCCATGATTCTGATCCCTACAGTATCTCATTCATCACTTTGTCTCCAGTATAATTTTGAGTGTCAAGTGGTTCCATTTGCATACACAGATAAATTAACACCAGATGCACAGAGATTAATGATTTATGTCACGGGACACGACTCTACTGTTACAATCCAGCAACAGCCAGTTCAGCACAAGAATCCTTAGGTATTGTCCAGTAAAGTGTACGTTTGCTGGCTGTTCGCCACGTGCATGATGGACAACAGGATTCCAGAAATATGTTGAGTGGGTTTGAATGAGTGTACTGTGGGATTACCTCTGGTATGCAGAGCCCATTTCTGTGACTATGCTACATGGTTTGTTATTCATATGAAAACAATATTTCTGACAAATGCAAAAAATGCACAAATTGCTACATTTTCTCATTGCATGAAGTAATGTATTTATTTTGTCAATACAAACGGTATTAGCACGTCAGATCTGCATGTTTTATCCTTAACCAAACTCAGTAAGAATTTGATGCCAGTTTTGCAGGATCATGAGTGAGATCAATGAGAAACAAATCATCTTCTCAGATAGCTACATCTGAACATGAATTGAGATTATATCTACGACTGAAAGTCATGGCGTTATCGGATCAAAACAGCACAAATAGTAAATGGAATCATTTTGACTGTGTTGAATGCTTAGTCTCCAAAGAAACCGTCAAAAAAGTCAACATCCATTGAATTCCATGACGTATTACATAACGTACCCATGATTTTGACCCCCGTACAAACTGAAACTGAAATTTGTCACCATTTTTACCTTTTTTACCTATAACTCCATAACATTCAGTAATAGACAGCCAAAACTACCTTTTTGGAATCGTTATGATCAGACAAATAATGTGGTATAGTCTTCAATAAGGTTGGAGCATTTTTAAATTTTGACCTCTGTGTAATCCTTCATTGACCCCTTCCTGGCTACAGCTCCCATCCTGGGATTGCTGTATTACATTTTTGTGTAGGCTATGGTACAATAAGGCTGGATTCGAAGTTTTGTCAGCTTAAATGGTCCCAAAAGCCTGCCTGGCCCATGGATTCAATAAGGTGTGTGTTTGAATTCCAGGCATCATGTTTGGAGGAAACCAGGTGCCATCCCTACAGTGAAGCATGGTGGTGGCAGTATCATGCTGTGGGGATGTTTTTCAGCAGCAGGAACTGGGAGACTAGTCAGAATTGAGGGAAAGATGAATACAGCAATGTACAGAGACATCCTGGATGAAAACCTGTTCCAGAGCACTCTTGTCCTCAAACTGGGGTGACGATTCATCTTTCAGCAGGACAATGAACCTAAGAGAACCTAAAAGACCTAACCTAACCTAAAAGATTTGGAGAAGATCTGTATGGAGGAGTGGACCAAAATCCCTGTTGCAGTGTGTGAAAACTTGGTTAAGAACTACAGGAAACATCTGACCTCTGTAATGGCCAACGTTGGGTAGGATTACATTGAAAGAATACATGTGGATTACATGTATGTATGTGCTGTACATACACTTGGATTACTTGTAATCTGAGTACTTTTGGATTACATTTCAAAGTAATCCTACCCAACCTTGGTAATGGCAGACAAATGTTTCTGTACCAATTGTTAAGATCTGTTTTTCTAGGGGATCAAATACTTATTTCATGCAATAAAATGCAAATCAATTATTTAAAAATCATACAATGTGATTTACTGGATATATA